>NC_134486.1:230561601-230584101 GCF_040206685.1 Ascaphus truei | reverse complement strand
AGCTGTGAAGAGGTTTGCACAAGCCACTTCTCCAGGGTGCTTGTCCAGAGTGCGCAGCCATAAAGCCCAGTGTCTTAAGCAGGGTAGTTTTATATGTTGATTTTCGAAGTTAACTCTAACCTGGCTTTGCGAAGCAATGCATGCAAAGAGTTTCAGCAATAAAGAAGCCACTGGCAGCGCAGAGGTTAAGCATGCATTGCGTCAAGATGCAATTTGATTTTTTTATGTGTTTTTAGCACAGTATACAGGACAAAGTGTCCTATATTCCAATGATATTGGACATGGGCTAGAATAAAATGCCAACAAGGTATGCAATAAAAACTCAGAAGCCAAAGAAAAATTGCAAGAACTCGTTCACCGTTGACATTTTGAGCCATGGCTGAGATTTCTCCAGGGTGTTAAATAGTCGCGGTTTTAAATTGGCGAGTGTTCGGTCTACCATGGCCCATTCGGTTGTGTTCTAGTTTTCACATCAAACGGGTAAGCAGAGAAGATGGGAAAAAAAGGTTTCGCTTTTTGTGTGATTGAAACTTCTAACATGCAAAGGGGATTGAATACCCTTGCAGAAAAACACACAACCGAAATGATTTAAAGCAGCACTCCCTTTTCATGTTATTTGACCACATTTCAGTGTTTTTGTGCTATTGCAAACACACGAGATACTCAACGCTGAAAAAACCCTTGTTCAAAAGGTGCATTCCCAACTGGATACGTTTACAGGGTTCAAACTAGGTGACTAATGCCATAATCTTTTCAGGGCTGGCAGGTCCGCAGCTGATGAATACCATTGACCTTTTGGCACTGTGACCTCTTGTGCTAAGATCACATGTTTGCTACCCACCTCCTGAACATTTGGAAAGGAATAGGAGGTATTGCGTCCCAATGACACCCACAGCGATCTGCCCAAGAAACCAGTAATAAAGTGACGACATCACACTGCTCCAAGTCTTATTATTTGTTGTTGTTGTTGGGTTTTTTTAAAGCCCTGTGTTGGACATGAGAAAATGTGGACTTCGTTAAACGTCGGATAAAAGCTGTATGGATAATATTTGAGATAAATGTATAAAGCACCAATAAATAATATGCAGAAAGGGAGAGTGGTGGCCTCCTAAAAAGAAATCCATTTGCCTACCCGTAAATATAGAGGCAGTGAGGAGTGTGTACCAAAGATTTACTTTAACGGTGACGAGCACTGGGTGTTATAATGGCACCGTAATAGCTAAAAGAAAATAAGACAAGTATTATTTTTTGAGAGCTTGCAAACATTGTAATGGGAAGTTTAGGGTGGTTTCGACTGACCTTATAACTGACTTCTCTCCTGTTTGCCTGTCCCCTATCTTTCTAGCTGTCATTGGGAATGCAGGGGGTGTGCATAAGGCTGATTATCTTATCACTGATGTGGAGCAAACATGACAGACCATCATCCCCGATTTCCCCTTTAGACTACCTGTTGTGAGCAAAAGCAATGTCCATGCTGTTTTTTGTTGTTGTTTTCTTTAAATCATATTTTGCATAGCTTTCTTTCAAAAACCAATCACCTAGTCTTAAAGGTGCATTCCCTCTAAATGGGGGGAAGTGTTTGCAATCAAGTGATTTCATTACCCTCATCAGAGAACCAATAAAGTTAAGGGGAGGAGGGGACACAAACACTTGCTGATCACACAGTATCACACAAAAGCGAGCAGCCTGAGGAAATCAAATCCCTCCCAGGTCTAACTTCAAAAAAATAAAAAATAAATACTTATAGGTGCCAGATTTGGGCAAGAAAAGGCATCAATTACCCAGATAAGACCCCTAAACAGGTCACCGAAATTACAGAAAATATGTGATTATAGGTAGCACTTCCTATTGAAATAAATCGAATGGTTACGGAATGTTGGGTGCACGGGAACAACGGAGACCCCTTATCCCTCCCAAACACAATACAGAACACAACTTGTGTTACCAGTACTCCAAATTGAACACCCGGAAACGTGGTGTACGTAAATAATAACTTAATGTGTATTGACAATACAAAATATCATACCGCAACCTACTGTGGACAACAGACCAAAATTAGAAACACAGTACACTGCAAACAGGTACACAGTGTACTGTGTTTCTAATTTTGGTCTGTTGTCTGCAGTAGGTTGCGGTGTGATATTTTGACTTTGTCAATACACATTAAGTTATTATTTACGTATACCACGTCTCCGGGTGTTCAATTTTTATTCCTGGCAACACAAGTTGTGTTCTCTAGCTCACTGAAATTAGTTCACTCTGGTCCTAGGAAGGATTGCCCCTTGAACCTACTAATCATATCACAGTCATTAATTAAGTTAGAGCCTACTACGCTTATTCAACAGATTTGATCCGTCTTGCACCAGAAAGCAGGTCCGTATTCAGCGTGGCGTTATTGTAAAGAGGTCAATGCATGCACGTAGACATGACGTGCACCTTTAAGCATGCTAGCATAAGACGTTATGGACTGATACGCTGTGCAATCATTACCATAGAACCTTTTGGGGATATTGTAACACTATCATTGAAAAAGCTTAGGTCACTTCGGTAGTAAAGATTTACAGTAACTAAAGTTAATGAATAACCAGAACGACTGAAGTTCGTCTGGCTGAAGGTATTATTGCTGAATATACAAAGCTTTCAAACACACTTGTCCTGTTCTCTCAAAGTCTGACTGTTTCACGAAGGTTGATAGTTTCATTGTAAATTGGGATACTTTTTCAGCAAGTAAACCATAACCTACTGGAAAGGTGACAATTGGCTTTGAAAAATACCTGAGAGTAATCACAGTAAATACTACTAAATACAAATACTACTAATCAAAGATGGCAATTGTTTTGTAAATGTGTTTATTTTTTCAATATAGAATTGAAGCAGGGAGTCTCAGGAGCTGAATCCTGTTAATTTCGGCTCTGGCGACTCCCTACCCCCGGAGATGCTTTCTTCCGAAGTAGGTGCTGGTAGCTGCTCTGGCTCAGCAAGCTGGGATTAAACATTTCAGGCTCCCAAAACGATGGCATCACGGTTTCCTATTGGTTTGCGGCTCTAAAATGTAATGTTGTTGATCAGATTCCAAGATAGATGTTAAAATCTAAGTCGGTTAGCAGTTGAAAGGTGAAAGCTGAAATGGGTAGTGTTTGCTACACGTTTCATCCCACAATCTGCCTGAAAGCCGTTTAAATTATGGTATGACTTCACAAGGAGACGCAATATATCATTCCTCAATGTCAGGGCAAAGGCTTGAATCAGGCACATACTGCATTTTTTGTTTATAACATGAAATAACTAAAAACTAGTTAAATAGGTAGTACTGTCATTTTAAGAAATATGGATATACTGAACATGGAATAACAAAATGCCAAATAGTGAAAATGAGAAGCAATTGCCATATTTTTGTTCATAATATTAATACAATAAATGCAAATGCCTGGCATAAACACTGTTGCGTTATCACATGCGAATCAAAGAAGGCTGTATAAAAACCAAGTTCAGATCTAATTAAGCTGGATTATATATATCCATCAGCTAATTAGATCTGAACCTGGTTTTCATACATATCTTTACATATTGTGATATATATATATATATATATATATATATATATATATATATATATATATATATATATATATATATATTACAGTGGTCGACAAATCACCAAAAAATGTACTCGCCGAACAAAAAAATGTACTCGCCACCTAGTACCACACGTGTGCTGCTTGAGCCAATGGGAGCTCGCCACGATGTTAAATCCACTCGCCCGGGGCGTGCAAATGTATAGGTTTGTCGAACACTGTGTATATATATATATATATATATATATATATATATATATATATATATATATATATATATATATAACACATAGTAATGTGAACAAATTATAACAAATACACACAAACACAACTGCAGTTATTTGTTTCATAATTATAGTTTACAAGCAGAAAAAGAAGGTAGTACTTACACTGAGAAATAAAACATACAAGCTTGTGTCTTTCTATGCCGTGACAATACTTGTTTTTTTAATGTATTATATTTGGAAATGCTATAAAAATGTACAGCATTACAGCAAAAAAAAGTTATTGTATTTGATGTGTTACAATAAGCCTTCCCGAACCGCTAATGTTCCTACCCCTTGTATGTGTCATAAAAAAATGTAAAAAAACCTGTAGAAAATATTCAATTTTTCTCTGCCTGCTCTATACCCTGTGGATTCACATCACACTTCCAACTAGAGCGAATTCCTTTTATCTCATCAAAATTGCACGACAAAGTTAACATAATGTAATCGCAGCAGTAGCTAGCATAAGGCAAAACTGAAGCGCCTGTGTAGTGTAAGACATGGTAAAAGCTTGACTTTAAAGCGTTTAATAGCTCTTTTTCCTTTAACTCCCATAGGCATTAGTTATCACACACCTTTTCATGAGAATATTGTAAGGCTAAGTGCATGAGGTCAATTCCAACAGCAACAGGCAGACATAATACAATCCTTGGGCACTAACAGCAGGCAGTAACATCTCAGAGCAGGTTTCAAACTAGAAGCCCATGCCCCTCCTCTCCATCCCAACATACAATTGTGGGTCCAATGGGTAATCCTCTTTGGCTTCGAAGTTTGGTGGTACATAGAGCAGGGGTATGTCCCAAGTTAGGCATGTGAGCGAGTCAGAGAAACCATATATCGCAGGCTGAGGCCTGAACATTGGTCAAACTTGACGTTCTGAGATAGAGAGCATTACTAGCCAGGTCTGTAAATCTTATGCAGGCCACGTATGTATATTGGTGTCTGAAACAAAAGTGGCAAATTGAAGAAACGTTTTAAAAGAAGGTTGAATATATAATGGCGATAGCCACTGTCGGCTCTTTGCCGGACTCTCCCCGAGCTTCTCTGTAAAGCATTTTACAATTTGTTGCGTCCGTAAACCAGAAAAAGCAAGCGATGAGCCTCAGGTAATACAGGCGGCTTATGGATTGCCGTCCCCACAACTGTCCCAGTTAGAGTAAGAAAGGGAAAACAAGAATAGAATAAATGGAAGTTGAAAATTACTCAAAAGATAGTTTCACCCTACCTAAAAATATACATTAAATTTACAGGAGTCAATGCACCAAAATGAATAAAAAGGACAATCCTATAATTTGTGAAAAAATATGTATTAAAACATCTATTGGAACGAGTATCTTTCACAAAAGGAGTAAAGTCCTCAGCATAATCAAAAGACATAGCATCAGTAATCATAAGGGGCAAGTATCAACCGCATAAGAATACAAATCATATTGAAACTCCTTACGATCTACGGAAGAATGTAAAGATTTACACCATAGAGACTTGACGTTCCAGGCAAAAGGTGAAACCCTTGACTCACGACTATCAAGAGTTTTACTTTTTTCACAAAACGTCAAGTCTCCACATTTTTCCGTAGCTGGTAAGGCGTTGCCTCTATATGATTTGTATCCCTATAGTTGCTGTTTGTACTTACTCCTTATAGTTACTGATGTTATGTCTTTTGATTATGCCGTGGACCTCTTTGTCCTATTGTAAAAGATACTCGTTTCAATACATGTTTTAATCTATATTTTTGCTGCCTGAAATAAAAGGCATCATGTTCAAAAACGCTTTTGTAGGAAGGTAAAATGTGAGCCAGGGAAAGTTCGAAGTGATGCCTTTCCACAGCTATACAGTAGAAGGCTGAGTACTTAAGCAAGGTTCCAGGCTCGTTTCCGCAGCATGAAGTTTGGCTACATCTGCAGAATACTGGACTTAATTGCTTGATTTAGCACCTATTATATTACTATGTAAAAGGGATGCTGTGTATAATGTGCATCTATTGGAGAATGAGATCCCTTGATGGAACAGAATGTTCTGACTTGGAATATACTAAACAGTAATACACACTGTATTGTCAGTGCATATTGGTTCAATGCCTCTCTGCACAGTAGAAATATGCAAAGTAATCAACCTTTTCCAATGTAGATAGACATAACATTTGCAGTCTTTGGGCTGGTTTGCCAAAGGAGCATCCCTTTGGGAAATTTTGCCTGATATTACCCACACAGTTACACAATACATTCTAGTGCTATAGTGTGAATCAAGGAGCCTGTTAATGTAACAGTAGAAGCTGTATATGTTACATAGTTACATAGTAGATGAGGTTGAAAAAATACATACTGTACAGTATGTCCATCAAGTTTAACCTATGCAAATGTTGATGACTATATTTGTACTTACAGTATATTGATCCAGAGGAAGGCAAACACAAAAACCCCAGTTAAATATCATCTAATTATATCTCATAAGGGGGAAAATAAATTCCTTAATGTCTCTGGATATTGGCAATCAGATTACTCCCTGGATCAATATCCTTATCATTTTTCCTTATTTGGTATACCCTGTATACCTTTCCTTTCTATGGGTACTGAATTCCACATTTTAACTGGCCTTACTGTAAAAAAAAAAAAAAAAAAAAAAAAAAAAAAAAAAAAAAAAAAAAAAAAACCCTTTCCTTTGTTGCTGGTGAAATCTCCTTTCCTCCAACCTAAAGGGATGACCATGTATTTGTACTGTTCTTGGAAGCTCCTTGTATTGTCTCCGAATATATTTGTATATACTTATCATATCCCCTCTTAAGTTGCCTCTTATAATGTAAACAAATGTAATTAGCTAGCCTAGGCTCATAAATCGATTATTCACCCCTTTATTAATTTGGTGGCTCTTCGCTGCACTTCTTCTAGTTCCATAATGTCTTTTTTATGGAGTGGTGCCCCAAATTGTACTCCATATTCAAGGTGTGGTCTTACTAATGCTTTATAAAGGGGCATAATTATGTTTACTTCCCTTCCATGCTATGCCTGTTTAATGCAAGATAAGATCTGGTTTACCTTTGCAGCTACTGCATGACCTGGGGCACTATTGCTAAGCCTGCTGTGTACAAGCAGTCCCAAATCCTTCAACAAGGATTCTCCTTATTTATCCCCATTTTAATTTGTAAATTGCCTCTTTATTCTTGTTTCCCAAATGTATAACCTTACACGTATCTGTATTAACCCTCATCTGCCATTTACCTGGCTAAGTTTCCAGTCAATCCAAGCTCTTCTGGAGAAAAATTACATCCTGCTCGGATTCTACTACCTTACACAATTTAGTGTCCTCAGCAAAGATGGAGACTTTGCTCTCTATGCCAACCTCAAGGTCATTAATAAACAAATTAAAAAGGAAGGGTCCCAGTACCGATCCCTAAGGTACTCCACTTACAACCTTAGCCCAACCTGAAATCTCTCTGTTGTCTATCCTTCAACCAGTTTTCAATTCAGGTGCAAATAGGTTGTGATATTTGTTCTAGTGTCCTCGCAGACTTACTAAATAGTGGTTTGCGGAACAAATATTCTCTCTCCGGGGGGCACAATGTGAAAAAAGTTGTGAACCCCTGAATTACACCATTGCCACTATATGCACTTTGGTAGTGGTTAAGGAAACAGTTTACATAACAGAGATGAATGCAGCCCTGTCTATTTAGCATATGAACAGCAGGTGGCTATGTTTTGATAATCTAGAAAGGTTATTTTGGCCTAGATTGGAAGGTCATTAGTAGAAAGTAGCCCAGGAGGACTGAAGCACAAGATATTTCATTTATTCTACCTAAAGATATATTTATGTTTTTAGTTTGTATACACAGACACTGTTTTGCTGGTTATTTAAATAGGGGTGAAATTAACCCCTTCACATCACTGGAGAAATGAATCCTCACAAAATGAAACATATGTTTAAGTATCATTAATAGAGTAGCGCTAGAGGAGGTTATTGTATTTTATATTTGTGTATAGATTATGTTAGGATGGCTATCTGTCAAGCTGTGTGTCATTGTTCTGTCACTATCCTAGCCTGCTGCAATGTGGTCGGAGCTTCTGCATATTTCCCACGTATGCAGCGCTGCATGTGGAATTTGAAGGCGCAAAAGTCCCTGCCACACAGGGCTCACAGGCTAATTTGGGTGCCTGAAGCATAGGCAGATAGAGTGACTTGCTTAAGGTCACATGAAGAGCTGACACTGGAATTCGATCCGACTTCACATGCCTCAAATGCAGTGAAATTACCACAGAGACACCTTCAGTCCGTATTCTCATGACGGTTTACCAAAGCACATGCTCAATAACGACTCTCCTGAAACTGATAAGATGGTATTACTTTTAGGGCTCCGTAAAAATGACTGCCACTGGGAAATTTCACAAACAACTTTTTCACACATCACCCGTCAAAGTAATTGCTTTGGCCTTCTTGCCCAAATTATCTGGCTGTCCCCAGTGACATCACTGCAGATTGCAGCAGCTCTGGTATTTACCATTCTTCAGACCTAACTGACATTAACCTTTTGACTTTAAATGTTAAAAGCCATTAAAGCAAATAGAATAGAAACATTTCAGGTACAGTGTTACAGGACCAAGTGCTAAAACGCCATTGCATAGCTAAACTAAAAATAATAAAAACAGGTGAAAAACGTTTCATGTCTAAATAAAACAGTTTAGGCTATGTCCCTGGTGTGGGAGAGCGCGCGGAGGCGTCGGCACGTGATCAGATTGCCTTAAGGCAGTGATCGCACCCATGGACAGTGCGGGCGCACGCTGGCGGAGGCAGGAGGAGATGAGCGTTGCGCATGATTTCTTGGCGCGACACGAGGGTCACATGAGCGGTTCGCCCAATGAGGGCAAACCAGATCCGTGGCGCCCCTAGGCACGCCCCGTACACCATGGACAGGGAAAGCACCCGCTTTCCCACAGCCTCCGCACGGGCGAAGGCTCCATGGCCCGGGCCTTATTCTTCTTGTAAGCTGTGGATGCTAGTTCTCCAGCATTCAAGAACGCTTAGTTCTTCATTGTGGCTTTTAGCTTTTCGCCTTGATTTCAGGCTTAAACCAAGTTCAGTGGGGCATCAAACTGCCTTAGCTTTAAATTGCCGTTTTTGCTTTAAAATAGAACGCATGCACAACCTGTTCCAGAAGCTGCAAGGAGGGCTCTCCTTTCACTGGAAAGTGACGGCTTGGCAGGTCAATAATCTCCTCTCGCAGTGTAACAATTTTTTGTTAAAATTTCTTGACCCAAAACCGGAAAACAACATTGTTAAACAACATTGCTGGACGACGCTGGAAATAAGGGGGGAGAGAAAAGACACCAGGCACTAGCTGTTAAATAAAGAAAATATGCACCCCTTCACTCAGTGAAGTAACTACGCAGTAAGGGGGCCCTGGGCAACGCCGCGGCGTCATGACGCTGCTATGTCACGCGTGGGTGCATTGACATGGCAACGTCCATGGAGGACTGTTACAGAGGTCCCGTGCCCTCCCCCCAATCTAATTAATTGCTGTTGGGAAGAGGGGCCCCTGTAACCGCTTAAGGGGGTTCATCAAGAGTCTGGAGGGTCCCGAATTCCTTAGGGGGCAGCTTTGGCCTCTCGCAGCTTTAACATGTCTTCAAAGAACGTGTGCTGGGTTTATTGATGTATGATAACCAGACGCAATAATTGCATATGTGCACTTTGCTATCAGGGGCCTTTCAAACTAAACTCACCCTTAGCAAGCTACAGTATTCTTAATGACCTTTCCACCAGACAGCAGCCTCACGCTGAGATTATTTTCTATTTATGGGAGAAGGCTTTTGATGGTTTTCAGTGAATGCTCTATAGAATAAAAAGGTTAATGGCTCTCATTTACATCATTAGTATTTTATTTGTATTTATTGCTCATCATGCGTGCATTGATTTACAGCATAGGCAAATAACAGACAATGCTATAAACAAATGGCATTACCGATAAAGCAGGGAGAAGGGCACAAGATGAAATGGACTAAAACAATTGGGGTAAGGCAGGGGAGCTCAACGCCAGTCCTCAAGCCCCCCAACAGGTCAGGTTTTCAGGATATCCCTGCGTCAGCACAGGTGGCTCAATCAGAGGCTCAGGCTTCGACTTAGCCTATGTCTGAGCCACCTGTGCTGAATCTGGGATCCTGAAAACCTGTCCTGTTTGGGGGAAGGGGGTGGGCAGCTTGAGTACAGAAATGTAGCACCTCTGGGGTAGGGAATCCCTGCCCAGATAGAAAATAGCAATGTAAATGCTTATCACTATTTGATGCTATTTCATGCTTGACACTATTTCTGCATATTTCTTCTGAAATGGTAGTAAAAAACTAAATGTCAGCTTACTTTTAACAAAATAACATTACCATGAACAACACAGGTATTCCCGGTAGGTAGGGAGATTAGATGTGGCGTAGCTATTTCTTTCACAATACAAGTTTTTGACAGGCTAGCAAACATTGCATTCATTCAGAGGAGCCCTCTCAGGAGCTGAACCTTGTGATTTTTTTTTTTTTTAGCTCTGGGGACCCACTAGTTATGTGCACGGAAACAAAATGGCTGTTCAAATCTTGCAGTTCCATGCGGCAAAAGGAAGTCTATTGGACAGTCATTTAAATCCCCGGGACAAACCAGGACGTAACATCGGCAACTTAACTGATTTGTATAACGGGAACCGGGGGGATGTATCTATGTATTATATGTATGTATCTATGTAAGTATACATATATATATACACATATATAGTCAGGAGCACTCAACCGGTCTAGAAAACACCCAGTCTAGAGAAACCAAGTTCTTGGCTCTAGAACAGTACACATAGATGGGCTGGGATCACCACTCTGGCTCAAAACTACATATGCAGGAAAAAGGGGAATCAACTGTAATCGCTGAGAGAAACATTAAAAGTTCACATATATTCCATCAAATACAAAAATAAGTGAAAATGGGCGATGTTTCGGAACACGTTCCTTTATCAAGCTCCAATGCACATATAATAAACACACACACACACACACACACACACACACAATTAAATAGTGTATTGCCCGGCAAACAATTTGGAAAGGAGAGTATTTAATCTGAAAACATCACCTTCCTACACTGTCCTGTACCATAGATATTTTAGGTTAGTGGAAGGTGACTTGGTATCCTATGTAAAGAGCTACACACATTCAGTAGTGGTTTTCAACCAGTGTGCACCTCTTGCCAATAGATTGCTATGTCTTCAGGTGAATCTCTATACTGACCACTTGGGAGTTTGTGACAATGGGCATTGTAGATCCGATCCCGACATAATTCTGCACTAAAGAAACTCAGGCGCAGATATGTATTTCAGTAGGAAGTTTTGACATATTTTGTCTGTATGTGTACGTTCTACTAAGGGGGGGGGTGGGGGGGGGGGAAGAAGAGCTTACAGATTCCTGTAAAGAAGAAGGTTGGGAACTTCAATTATACAAGACCTTCTAATCCAAAGGTGAGATGAGTTGACTGTAAATCTAGTATAACAGTCGGTGATCAGCTTTAGGATGATAGGACACGATATCTCGTACAACCTTTTACTACAACTCAGCATACCCTTCCAAAGGAAATAAGGTTTCTCAGTAGTTACATCACACATGTTGCATATTTTCACATGTATAGTGCGAGGGAGACTCAAATGCAAAACAGAAACTTGGTAGCAGTTAAGAAAAATGTCAGAAGAAATATATCTTACTGGTAAGCTTGACGGCCTTTCTTGCTGTATTAGGTTCAAGTCTTCATGGTTAGTCTTCCCTGGTGTCATTGAAGGAGGCTGAGGTCGGTTTCCGTAGCCTTCCTGAGAGACGTCCTGAGCATAAAAAACGGGCACAAAAACTTTATTTTTCTTCACATTATTTAATTTAGAAATTCAACTACAGCAAATGATCATGGCAATTATTTTTAACCTGTGTTCTGTGGAATCCCCAAAAATATGTAGCGGATATTTTACTTAACACAACCTAATCTTTCTATTTTGCCATATTTCCTGATCGAATAATCTGTTATTAAATGTTATATTGTATGGTCAAAGATAATTTGGAAAGCAAATTGTTTATATAAAAACAAACGTGTGTATATATATATATATATATATATATATATATATATATATATATATATATAAAAATAAATATATTGTCCAGACTACAGAACAAGCAGGATTTTCCACTGGATACAACACAATAGACTAAAAGTCGTTCAAAGAGTGATTTCTCAAAGTAATGAATACGATCTACACTCATTTTAGGATTCGCAGATTACGAAAAATAATTGGATTCTATCTACCCCTCAGCGGTTCTAGATGCATTAAGAAGACAAAGTGTTGAAGAAGGATACATTGATATTATAAAGAACATTTACGAGAATGCTACATCAACCATTAGATTGCACAAAGATACAAGTAAGATAAGGATCGGCAAGGGAGTGTGGCAGGAAGACACTGTTACCAAAGCTTTTTACAGCTACACTTGTAAAATTGATCAAGACATTGCATTGGCGGAAAAAAGGACTCAAAATCAATCGTCAATACCTACGAATACCTCCAGTAACAAATCAGAGAATTTGCCGAAGTAAGAAAGTAGGCCACCAGCAAGACCAAAGTAATGTTCAACAAAATGTGTCAACTTTGTAAAGATCAAAATGAATGGAAAATAAATAGAAGTCGAAGACAATGTATACCTTGGCTGCCAAGTAACAATAGAGGGGAACCTTTTGAATGAGATCTATAGGAGAATGAACATGGGATGGAGCGCATTTGGAAGAATCTTTCACTGTGCCTTAAGACGAAAGTATTTGACCAGAGCCTGTGCCCACATATGGATGTGAAGCTTCGACCCTAAATGCGAAGACAACTCAGAAGCTTCAGACAACACAAAGAAGTATAGAGAGATGTATGCTATAAGCCAAAGAAATAGGGAAAAGATTGAATAGGTGAAAAATCAAATAAAAGTCGATGTTCGAGAGCAAACAAACAAATATCAGGTGAAGAAATTAAAATGGCAGTGGGACGAATATATCGCAAGAAGAAATTACCAAGATGATAATCGACTGGAAATCCAAGAGACATTAAAAGACCAAGACAAAGACCAAACGTAAGATGGGAAGATGACATTTAGAAAGTGTGTTGGAGCAACATGGAGAAGAGAGGTTTGTACCCACAGTACCTGGATGATCATTGGAGATGCCTTCATCCAGCAGTGGACTAACAAAGGTTTAAGATGAGGATATATATGAGATGCTGTAAATTGCTATTGCACAGAAAAAGGTTTTGATAGATCTGAGATATACACACACGGCTCGACAAATGAAGGGTTGACGCCACTTAGCGTCCAGTTGTCATGGCAATGCTGCGTCATTTGGCGCAGTGCCGCCATTTTCACTTTAGTTGCAGGACAATGCCCAGCGTTGAAGGGGAAGACGCAGGAGAATGCCGGAAGACTATGCACCATGCCGCCGGTAAGTCTTGCCAGCGGGTAAAATGAGGGAGATTAGAGAGAGATGGGGGGGGCGAGTGGCTGTTTTTATAATTCGTCGACCCCTGTATGTGTGTGTATGTGTCTATATATATGTTCCTTTATCTGCTCTATTCATTAATTTTTCATCTCTCTAGAGTGGTCTATTCACACCTATATGTGTATAGTGACTATATATTGTGAGACTTGGGAAATGTGATGTTACATTAGTATCTGCACTACACTTAAGCACCCGGGTTCCCTGGACGGTGGGGATCGCCGACTTCTGGGAGTCCCGGCGACATTTCTGATACTATACCTGGTTAGGGATTGTTCAGGCAGCTATAGTCTAGTTTAGGAGAGCTCCACACATCTTTTAGATGTTTTTAATGCAGTCAATTTTGTATGCTTAATAAAAATGTGTATGATGAATTTACTCCTGGCTAGTGCCACTTGTTTTGAAGATTTTCTATCTGCTTTTTATTTATTTTGTGGTATACACAACCACAATTGTGATCAAACTGAAAGAACGGCACTGAGATAGAAAAAATTATAAATGTTTATTTAATCCAACATGCAAAACATTAGCCCGTTGTTTCAGTCCCTAGGGGGGGACCTTCTTCAGGGTTAACTAGTATGCTCAGAGCCACACATTTTATATCCAAAACTGGCACGAAAGAGTAAGAAAGGGGGGTGTTGCTAGGCAACAACTAGTGAGTGACAGTTGTGAGAGTGTAGGTAAGGGAAATAAAAAGGTAATGGGACAGGACAATGTCAAATGAACTGACATACAGCAACGCATGTACAGAGAAATATATACATGCATGATCCCTATATCAGAGTTTTACCGTGGCTATATGTGCAAACAATTTATGTAATACTATGAAGAAAACCGTATCATGTTACAATAACATGTCTAATTGTCTTATTCCAACGGCATTTGTCACAATCAAAAGTCTCTGTGATGTTGCATGCGGTTTAAGTGAGAAAATTCCCACGACAGTCAGTCAGTTATAACGGGGGGAAATAATCTGTGCTTCAGAGCCAAGTTCCCACAGCAACAGAGTAATACAGGGATGCTCCGAGGTTAGAACACTGTGATTTTTTGTGTGTCGTTTTTGGATATTAAATGTGTGGCCCTGAGCATCCTAGTTACTCCAGAAGGTTAACCTGGGGACCGAAACGTCGGGCCAATGTTTGGCACGTTGAATTAAATAAATATTTATCATTTTTGCTATCCCTGTGCCGTACTGGCATTTTGATCACAATGTGGTCTTTATTGACTTACCTTAACCCCGTTTACCGGGCACCATGACTTCCTCGGCTGAGGCATTTCACCCATGAAAACATCATTCCTTTACAACCCACAGACAATTATTACAATTTCTATTTCTTTCGTTATCATCGTTGGCAAGTGATATTGAATGAAACCCAGGCCCTCCCTTTTACACGAACTTCCCCGCCACAGAATATGTCCCTTTTAAATTCCCAAAAGGGAAATAGTCGTAGCTTATTGCCCAAACTAGATGAACCAAGGGCTTCTTGTATAAGCATAAAGCCATAGTCGCACAACTCAACACATCTATTTATATTCAATGTTACTCCATCTTTAAGAAGGATCGGTCAAAGAGAAGAGGATGGTTTTTATTTTATATTGACGATGCCTTAAAATGTATGTCTTCTTTTAATAGAAATAGTGAGCTATTGGTTCTTGGTGACTTCAACCTCAATTGGCTTGACCTTAAAAACAACAAAGTCTGTGCACAATTCAAATCATTTAACTCAACTAATTTCTTAACCTACTCCATCAAATTTAAAATCCTGAAACAATTTACAGTTAGATTGGATCTTATCCGTTTGTCCCAACGGAATCCAAGCCCCTGCTAGATTACCTGACATTTTCAGTGATCGTATATTGTGCCCGTAAAAATAAAACTATTAAAATCTAGCCCTAAAATCCTATTTGGTAGAAAATTTAGAACTTTTAACAATGTCTTGTTAACCTCACCAACTGCCCTTGATTCAGAATCATTTTACCAGATCCTGATTTTGCCCTCGACCACTTCCAGTTCCTAAAAATCTGCAATATTCATGGTGCGCCGTGGAGTCTGATTCTGTTCAGTC
The DNA here is from genome assembly GCF_040206685.1 of Ascaphus truei. Lineage (NCBI taxonomy): Eukaryota > Metazoa > Chordata > Amphibia > Anura > Ascaphidae > Ascaphus > Ascaphus truei. The sequence goes on along the minus strand of NC_134486.1, from coordinate 230,568,669 downwards.
CATCTTCCGTGGGCAACATCCAACCTTGAGCTTTACTGCTTTAGAAATGTCTTGTGGACATTAACAGGCTCTACACAATATCTCGAAAATTATAGAGCCCTGTGAAATACATGCACAAGGCAAACTAGACTTGCAAAATCACAACACTATTCTAACAATGTTGATCAAAATACCTCATATCCTGCAAAACTCTGGAAGGTCATCAATAATATGTTTGAGCTCTGTAGCTGTCAAGAACCTTCCAGTATCAAAAAGGATGATGTAATTTTGTCTGATCATTCTGCCATTGCCAACTCATTCAATAAATACTTTGTGGGATGTGCTACTTCATTATTATCAAGAAGCAAATGTGACCTTAATCTGGAATCCCAGACGGAGCACACTCCTATATCAATACCCCCTCGCTGTGCTCATGAATGTCAATTTATCCCAGTGTCTGAAGAGGAGATTGTACACTAAAGCTAAACAATCAAAGTGGGCCTGACCAATTGCAATCCAAGTTCCTACGTCTTGGTGGCACAGTCATTGCTAAACTAATTGCCTCCATAATCAACACTATTTTGTCTTCTGGCCAAATCCCTAAGGGCTGGGACCCGCTGCGCCCGGCGGCGCGGGCGGCCGCACGAGCGTTTCCCACCAGCAGGGGAATCCTCCCGAGCCGGTCCCAGTCCACCCTCACGGCACAGCTCACTACACGCTGTGACGCGTCAGCCGCCAGGGGATGCAAGAGAATTGTAATACCAAGCGGCAACGCGTCACGTGGTGTGGCTGTGAGCCAATGAGGAGAGGAGGCTTCGGGGAGTGGGGAGGAGAGTGTGGAGGGAAAGCAGCGATTTTAAATAAACTCTGCAGCACCAAGGAAGTCCCCCCTGCTCCCTCCCACAGACTCTCTCCTCTTGGGGGGGTGGTCCCCCTTCCGATTCCCCCCCTGCTCCAATCCCCCGGGCTCCGATTAACCCCCCTACCCACCCCCCGTTTGTATTTGTGAGTGCCTGTCTGTGTGTGTATGTGTGTGCCTGTCTGTGTGTGCCTGAGTGCGTGTCTGTGTGTGAGAATTTGAGGGGCTGAGGATTTGAGGGGCTCAGCGGTTGAGGGGCTGAACGGCTGAGGAGTTGGGGGGCTGAACGGCTGACGGGCGGTCCCGCCCCCTCACGTAATGGCTGCACCCCCCATGTCATGGCCACGCCCCCACCTGTTTTGGCCACGCCCCCCCGCTCGCAAAAATGGTCCATTTGGACCGGAAAAAGCCCCAAGTGCCTCTCCACGCGCTGCCTGTCTGCAGTGCGGGCGCGTGGTTTGAGGCAGCGTGGCCTTAGCCTAAAGCCTAGAAAACCGCTCGCATTATCCCTGTCTTCAAAAGTTGTGACAAAAACATTGCCTCCAACAACAGACCTATCTCTATTATCCAAAGTAATCGAAAAACATGCTAATTCCCAACTAAGCAACTCTACCTACCTACAGTACTTGGATCTTACCTAAGGGGTCCCCCAAGGCTCTGTTCTGGGGCCCTTACTTTTTCTGTCTTTAAAAATGACTTGTCCAGTTTCTAACAACTTCTCTGCACATGTATGCTGATGATGCCATATTATATGCATGTTGTTCCAGCCTCTCTGCCCTTGAAAATGTACTGCAATCTGATTTTTCAAAGGTCGAAAACTGAATCACTTAAAACTGTTTTTAAACACCGTTTAGGACTAAAGCTAAATTTCTAAAGCTTACGAAGACAGAACTACTGATTAGAACCAGCTCTAAGACTATTCTTGCCTCAGTTGCTAGCTTTAAATATTCGGGTATGTGGCTTGACTCTTTGGTTTGTACATTGACAAACTGACATCCAAACTGAATGTACTTTATAGAAATAAATCCAGTCTAAACCCATTAATCAGAAAAAGCATTGCACAGCAGATGTTAATGCGAATGATTAACTATGGGGATATAGTGTATGGTACCGCCCCCCAAATTGACCTCAGCAAAACTGATATTCTTTATATCTCAATATGCCGTTTTGTCTTACTATATAACTTCAACAGCCACCACTGTGATATGTTAATTTGACTATGAGTACAGAGGCAACGTACATACCATGAATACAGAGGCAACGTACATCTTTCCTGTCTTACCTGCAACAATTTTCTGGAAATTATCTGAGCAGGCTTCTCATCCCTACTGTACACTGCACTTTTCTTAGATCCACCTCTAGAACCCTGCTTATTGTCCCAAGGTTCAATAAGGAACCGGGTTGTTCTACCTTCTTTTACCAATCCCCCCCACCCCCCCACTGCTGGAACAATGTTGTCAACTTTATTTTGTTCTCAGGACATACTTGAAAACGAGAGGTAACTCAATGTATTTTTTTGGTAATATATATATATATATTTTTAAATTTAACTTATTTAGGAGAGGTATGCCAAGGAAGAGAAATATGCAAATCAATTGGATACTTATGCCTAAATAGCTGTTGATATTGGAAATTTGCTTACATTGTTAAACTAAGGTTTGCTCGGCCAAGCAAAAAAAAGGAGCATTATTTGCTAGTTTTCACTATGCCTGCGAGAGGCTGGTGTCACCTACCAAGCCAGACTTGGGATTCCCCAGCCATCACTCTGATCTATACCTCAAAGTTAATGAAAACATAGCTGACCTCTGAAAATCAATATTTTATTTCCCCAAAGGCGTAATACACTCTTGAGCCATAAGACATTATCAGCATGAACCGATGTGTGTATATAGTTCTTATTCTCACAACATTATCTTGTTTTTCACGGAAAATTAAATATGGCTGTAAAATCATTTCTCTTGCAAACTTTATATCAGAGAATGTGTTTGATTTGTAACACAGGAGAAGTTGTAAGAACTGAAAATTACTAAATATTTAAGCTATTACAGTAAAGGCTTTAAAACCCAACATTTATTAAAGTTATATGCAGATCATATAAACTTTGTCCTATTCTATAAGAGCTACACCTACAATATTCATACACATTTTATATATAGAGAACTGATCCATAATTTATTAAAATTACACGGTAGAATGCGATGCCTTTAAGTTATCTACATGAAACATCTTCAAAGATTAAAGTGGTGACGCATAAAGTACCTCAACCTACAATTAATCTTCACCAGGACCACTAAAGCCACTAGAATGCTTAACCAAAAATGTCGTTGCAAACTCATAAACACACATAATATATATATATATATATATATATATATATATATATATATGAAAAAAAGAAAGAGAAAAAACAGGCGCACACCAAGTGCATTACCATAATAAAATTGTATTAAAGGAACATAAAATCTTTCAAATGCCCACTCACAAAGGTACAGCAATCAATAGCATGTATGAGATAGGCTCTCATGTGCCAACAGCTCGATCATCACAGTCCGGCTCAGGGCAATGGCGTCGTCACATGACCCTCCTTCGTGCAGCCGAAACCGGAAACGGAATACCTCGCACTCAGTGTTCAGCAAGAGAGGTCCCTCCGGGAAGCAGTGCCTTGGAAGTCCTCTGTATTGTTGTTAGGGTCGTAATGACACACACGAGAGCCAGTATCTGACAGCAGGTAGCAACAATGTTTGTGGGCAAATGGCGGCCGCAATCTAACTACGCCTTACGCGTTTCGTCATCGATGATGACTTCTTCAGGGTTGCCCTCTAAACGCCCCTCCATGATATTTATAGGGAGATATTTACACATATTTAACCAATAAATTATCGAATTAATCAAACACACATGGTTAACATCATATATAACAAGTGTAACATGTTATATTGTGAGGACCCTATCGAGTACCAGAAAAGAAATTACATTTCTATTCACATCATTGTTGTGGCTAAAAATTGAAATTAACAACCAAAATACTACAATTTTAATTACAATGTTAATATGTCAGTTTAAAATCTAGATGATTAGCAATTTTGCTTTTAATATGTAATTGAAGTTCAAAGAAAATATACAAAATATATAATAAAAGAAAGAAAGATAAATAAAAAAGATAATATCTATACAATAAAAATATCTATACAATAAAAAATATATTTGATTCAAATGGCATGATGAGATCTAAATGACCAATGTATAACTTAATCTTAATTCTATCTTAATTGGGTAGAGATAACAGAAACTGTTAATAAATACCCCTATATAAAATGGATATTAGATTTTGTCCAATTTTAAGGAACAACAAAAATACTCCATGAAACTATTATCTTTAAATATATATATTCAATTAGTGATTGTTGAAAATTAAAATTTGCCCAAAAGTAGACTGGGTCAGTACTTTTATATTGCTTATAGATTATAAAGTGTTGCATGTTATTTTCAACAAGTACCATAAATACAGAAATTCCCAATATAAATACCCTATTTGTAGATTCCAGCGGGGAGTCAGAGGAGGTGAAGTAGATGGATTCGAAGCAAAGACAGACGAGGAAGTATGGCACATATATAAATGTATGTGTGTGTGTGTGTGTGTGTGTGTGTGTGTGTGTGTGTGTGTGTGTGTGTGTGTGTGTGTGTGTAAATTGGAGTGCTACAGGACGTGGCTAAATTTATATAACAAAAAACAAAGAAGCCCAAAGCTATATCCAATATGACAAAAATATACAGTGAAATACCTATATTTCACTGGAAAAAAAGGGTTATTTAGTTATCCCTTTGGTCAAAGCATTTTAAGCCTGCAAGCCACTTCAAGGCATGACCAAATATTGCAGGTCCTAACACTAACCGATTAAAATTCTTATTTACCTGTATACTTAGAGGAATAATGATCACATTGACATGCAGCTGGTTGTGACAGATCCAAAGAAAGAACTCCTTACTTGGAAAGTGGGGAGGGATGAGCTTAAACCCGGGGGGGGGGGGGGAGAGGAGCCACTAATCTACAAAACAGCTGAGACCAGCTGACAAAGTTAATAAACACACAGATACCCAGTAAGCTCGTTTTTTAATATACATTTAGCCACGCCCGTTAGCACTCCAATTGACACATATACATATATTTTTTTATGTGGTAATTGTTGGTGCTTACTGGGTATCTGTTTGTTTATTAACTTTGTCCAGTTGGCCTCAGCTGTTTTGGAGGTTAGTGGCTCCTCCCCCCTCAGGGTTTAAGCTCACCTCTGCCCACTTTCCAAGTAAGCAGTTCTTTCTTTGGATCTGTCACAACCAGCTGCATGCCAATGTGATCATTCTTCCTCTAATTATAGAGGTAAAAAATAATTTTAATCAGTTAGTATTAGGACTTGCAATATTTGGTCATGCCTTGAAGTGGCTTGCAGGCTTAAAATGCTTTGGCCAAAGGGTTTAACTAAATGACCCCTTTTTCAAGAGATATATAGGTATTTCACTATATTTTTGTCATTTTGGATGTAGCTTTGGGCTTCTTTGTTTTTTGTTATTGCAAACTCATTGCAGCAAAAACGATGAAGCGTCTCAAGCACGGCAGTTAATAAAACGATAGAAAATTGTAGGTAAAACAATATTATATTTGGTGCTGGCATTTACAGAGACCAGTCACCAAAGGTCTAGCAAGTTAATTGAATAAGAAAGGTTAAGTTGCCGCACACATAATCAGTAGATAAACTCTCAATTGGAAACATGTACTGTTTGCTTTTCTGTAAAGCTAAGCTCTTTGAAACCAACCTTCATTGATATGCTATATAAACAGAAGAAATTAAAAAGTGTGTGTGTGTACACACACACACACACACACACACACACACACACACACACACACACACACACACCTCAAACAGAAATGTATACCAGCACCAGAAAAGACAAAAATACAATTGTGAATAAAGAAATTACTTTATTGTAATATACTCTACATGCAGACCCCCAGGGTCTGTATGGGGAGTATGTTACAATAAAGTAATATCTTTATTCACAATTGTATTTTTGTCTTTTCTGGTGCTGGTATACATTTCTGCTTGAAATGTCCTTTGTTTGTTCTTAATTTCTTTACCAAGTACAGACCAGCCTTGGGAGCCCCACCTGACAAGTGAGTGCTACCATCTTGTGTGTATGTGTGTTATGTTAAAACATATATATAAGAAGAAAAAAACCCACTGGCGCAACGTAAAAGCCCAAGGGAAGAAATAAATAGCTAAACAGCTCTCCCCTCTCTGAAATTGAAATGCGGGTTCCAGAGGGTTTGGGTATCGACACTTGAGTGCCTTGGCAGGGAGCGTTTGCAGCTCTCCCCGCTTCAAGATTGACCTTGCGGTTCCTAAAGGAAAAACAAACAACAAACAAATAAGCGCTCTGTGCTTCTCGCACCAAACACCGTAATGTGCAGAGTCCTAGTGCAGAGCTGAAGTGGCTCTCTCTTCTTTGAAGCTGAACTTGCGGGTTCAAGGAGGATTGAACCATGACATGTGACGACCACAGTGAAGAGCGAAAGAAGCACACCTCCTCATAATTGAAACAGTAGGTAGGTAGCTGATTTGTGCAGTTTATCAAAGACATTTATGCGCTAGTCATTAGGGATTGCTTGATTCTATTAATTTACATTTTATTCTTACGCGATCCCAAAGTTGCATGCTTGTGAGTGTAAAGTTTTATCAGCAATTATTCATCAATAGTATCATTAAACCATAATGTTATCATGGAGCATTAGTTTTCTTTTTGTGTGTGTGCATACATACATACATACATATATATATATATATAAAATATACATATAACCTGCGTGATGACGTCAGTGCGTCACTACGTCATGACGTCCTGACGTTATCACGCAGATTGAGGCTGTATCGAGGTCTGCCAATTTCCTATTACACACGAAGAAAGGTAGAGGATACTTCCGGGCAAAACAGAGTTGTTATTGCAGAGTTGGGTGCTCTAAGGTCTGAATGCTGGGACTATGATTTCACGTCAGACACATGGAGTAAAGTAGCTGACAACTGGATATCTTCCTACTACACCGGATGGTGTTTCAGCTACCTGCCTAACACCACCACCCCTCCTGCTTACACTGACTACCATCTTCCATCCAGCCACGGATAAGTATCCTCATTTACTGCTTGTGTATATATACAGCAATATCTGGCTTTTTACCC
>NC_134486.1:230344101-230556601 GCF_040206685.1 Ascaphus truei | reverse complement strand
TTTGTAAGCATCGGGGAACTCCTTTCACAAAGTGGATTCCCTCCTAAGGCTGAGTCCCCACTAGCGCTGAGCGCGCTGGCGCTCAAAGCATGTTTGGCGGGTGTCCTGCGTCTGCTCGCGCGCTTGCGGGGAGGGAGGTGGAGGGGGGTTGGCATTGCCGAATAGTTGAGCGAGCGGGAAAGTTTAAACATTTTATTTACTTAAGCGCATTGCGTGTGTGCCCGCACTCTAGGCAGCTAGCTATTCATTAGTTTGTTGGCGTGACTCTTGGTGCTTATCCTGTGGACTGTATGACTTATTTCCACACATCCTGGAGTTTAACTCCGTGGGACTGACTCCATCATCCCTATATGGCAGCTGAGTATCATTTTCTCTGCTATCTGGAGTCATTATCTCCTATGGAACCCTTACTCTAGGTTGTTTCATATGTGCAAACAGCACTGGCTTTTTGTGATTCTACAGCCATGTGTCTTACTTGCTTTTGTGCAGCCACCACAGGCATTGTATGCATCTTTTTTTGATTTTGATATTTTGTATTGCTGTTCAGGGTTTGAGTCTTTGTTTCATTTTGTCTCCCCTGTGCCTCCCCCTTGGTTTAAGGTATTATTTTTCTTATGTACATCATTTTTGTATGTAGGTTTATTTATGCCCTTAGCTTAGTTATCTACCTTTTTAGCTTAGGTCTTTACCAGGTTTTTTTTTTAAATATTTAGCTTTCTTTGTGTCGCTTTATATAGTTATCAGGCTCATTGTGCAGACACATTTTTTGCTTTTGATTTATTTTTCAACATTATTGATTTTTGTAAATTTTAGTCAGTCACAGTCTTTTTTTATTTTTTGCTGCCCTTAGTGTGTATATGTTTTTAAATGTTAGTGTTCTTTTTGCTCGCTATTAAAATGTATTCATTTTCTATTTTGACTTTAGATTCCTGGTCTTTTGGTATTATGTTATCAGTTATTTTGTGGTATATTTAGAGTGCTGCTTTCGGGGATTGTCTTGGGGGCCTATGCAGAGAGCAGCGCTTTTTAAAATTGGCGAGGGGAATAAAAAGTTTGTTTAATGGAGAGTTTTATTCTCCATATGCAGAAATGGGCGAAATCCGCTATTTATACCATTACTGCATGTGGAGCATTGTAAATGAGGAGATGCGCGCTGCTGAAAGGGGGAAAAAAAAATTTGCGCTTTTTTTTTTTTTTCCTATAGCCGGCGAGCTCCTGCTTCTTGCCAACTTTAGTTGGCGGAGAAAATTGAAGAAAATCGCGCCATGTTATTGGCCCGAACAGCCGCTAGATGGCGTTCGCGCGTTTCTGAATTTGGAAATGTTTAAAGCTGGCGAGATGTAGGTTCTCGCCAGCCGCGCGGCGAAATTTTCAAAAAAAAAAAATGGCGCTTGTTTCAAAACTCGCCATTACCTGCCTTTCTAAAGGCAGATTTTGCCAAAAAATGGCGCTTCCCCCGATAACGCTGCTCTCTGCATGAGGCCCTTAGTCTTTTGTGTGTTCAATATTATTGTTATCCCCTAGCACCTACAGTTTCCCATTAACTCTAGGCTTATTTGGTTTATTTTTTATTCCAAGATAGTCAATATTACTTATTGGGTCTGGTTTTTCCACATATATATGTAGTGTGAGCAACATTCTTTTTGTGTGTTTGTGATATGTGTATATATATATATATGCACATCACCTCGCCAAGCGCCGCCCACTCAGCGAGCTCAGCGCTAGCGGGGACGCAGCCTTACCTTCTGCGGCAGTACAGACCGCGACCCCCGCTGTAGCACACCGCCGAGGAAGACATCCTCTCTCTTCCCCTGCTCTCGTCACGACGTGCGCGCACGCAAGGGGCTTTCTGGACTCTCGCGGAGTGAGGCTCCGCCCCCGCCTAGATCGCGCGCGCCCTCCCCGCACGGTGCACACGCGTGCACCGCTCACAAGCTGCGCGGCAAGTTCAGCAGCTGTTCTCCCTTCCTTCCACATCTGACAGCCAATCTCTGTCCCTGCAGGGGTCACGCCTCCGTTCCGCCCCGCAGCTCATTTGTCCAGCCCTCCTATTTAGTTCCTACTCTTACCCTCACTCCTTGCTGAGCATAGTTCTATGGTTCCTTGCGTTCCCACTACTATTCCTTGTGCGTTAATCTCTTGTGATCTTCTCTCCTGTGTACCGACCCGGCTTGACCTTTGGACCCTTCTCTGGAAATTGACCCCGGCTACCTCCTGACCTTGCGCTGCTCTCCAAACCCTCGACCTCAGCTCTCGGACACTGACCTTTCTCCTGGCTCCTACCCTCAACATCGGCTTGCGGATACTGACCATTCTCCTGGCTCCAACCCCGGACCTTGGCACTCGGACTCTTACCACCCTCTTGGCTCCGCTCCACGTCCCGGCAAGTATTCAACTAACCCACCTTCTCCAACCCCGACCCGGCACTACAGACTATCCATCCACCCCAGTTGCCGTGGTATTATACCTTCCCAATTCAGTACCAGGGTCCGTCCTTGTTTGTGGGGAGCGCAAGCATTACACAATTTAAGAGATTTCATTGGTTGACATTTAACATCAAACAGAACCTTTACACTAGATTTGCTGCATTAAGGGAATTTTTTTCCCCTGAAATGCCAAAAATTGTACCCAAAAATGTTTCTTCTTTTTTGACAGAGTAGGTCTCATACATTACATTTACTGTGAACAAATGTAACATCGATAAATAGTGTTGTGTATATTGTGTATGTATATATATATATATATATATATATATATATATATATATATATATATATATATATACATATATATATATATACATACATATACACATACACACACATATACACAGTATATTTCTCTATGCAGAAATATAGAAGCACAACAGTACTAGTTTTAACAGCCTTGGCAGCATGGAGAGTGAAAGCAATGTGAAAGCAATGTATGCGCCAACCAAGGATTTCAAAGTGAAGAGCAATATATCGTGTCTAATTTCACGCAGTTTAGGACAATTAAGCTTATGAGGCGCATATGCTGGCGGTATAACGTTTAGTATACATCGCCTCTTGACTTTCCTCTTCTTCCTGGCCTTCCAATTGTTGCCGGACACTCCAGCTGTGTGGGCCAATTGCTCTCTGTGGATTGACAGGGAGGTGTAAAACCAACAAACACCGCACAGCCGCCGTTCACCAGTTCCAACTGTGTCACAAAGTAACATAAAGGTTGTTGGACAGCTTCACAATGGGCAAACAAATGAGCAAACCCCAGCTTTCACTGGCGACCAAGACAGGGAAAATAAATGCACGCTATTTCTTACAGCTTCCCGGGGAACTTTGCACAAAGCCACAGTCAAAAAAGAAAGAGAGCGAGAAAAAAAACGGAGGTGAGGGATTTGCGATGTGTGTTCATCTGCTTCGCGTCTGTTGTCATTTGAATGAAAGCTCCGTGAATGTGGGATTACAGGAGTTTATCAAGGGACTGGAGCAAAGGGGGGAAAGATTGTTTATCCAACACATAATGAGCAGAAATGTATAAAGCAGCCGGGCCACCTACCGAGACATTTGTAGATCAGTAAGAGAGGATGTAGTTCCATTTACAATAGGTCAAAGATGTAGGCTTTGTACATTTCCATACTGTGGGATTGCAATGTTTCCCCTCCTGGGCCCAATAATTTATGGGAGACTTACTGACAAACTCTCTTACTGGTCTACCATAAGCAAGTCACTGGCACAAGAGAACCTACAAAATACACGCGCAAGTATATGCTTGCAGAATATGCAAAATGTACACGGCAAAAAGGGAGCACCCCCCCGACAATGTGGATACATGGAAAAGTTATGGAAAAAGAGAGCGAAAGAATTGGAATAATATTAATATCAATTCTTTCAGTTAAGGTTTTCATCCTAGTAAAATACTTTATAAATATTGTATTTCCTAACAGATATAATTTCATGTATTACCACCATTACCCGTATGAACATTTTTTTGCCAATAGTTTTTGATCAAAAACCACCTACATCTCAAATTCAGTACACTACACCTATTTTAAAAAAATACAGCTATTAAAATGTATTTAAAAAAAAAAAAAAAATCTAATACATGGTGGTCTATTTATAATCTATCTTCAGATTGATAACCAACTTGAACATTTGGAGTCTCAAGGTTTCTGGCCTCAAAATCATCAATGTATACCAACTTTGATTTACATAAATATGTTTGTTAAATCAGATATTTGTTGCTTCATTTGCAATTTTTTCCCCCTAAGAATTATGTTTACATTTGGATTTTTTAATATATTTGCCTTTTATGCAACCATTTCTTCATATTAAATACAAAATGAAAAAAAATCACACAATTATCCCTCTCAACTCGGTCAAAAAACTTTCACTTGTTGTGCTAAAAGTACCTTTTCTAGACATATTTTCATTGTTTAAACGATATTGATATATTATATACTGTATTTTTTTTAATGCCGCCATAATTACTTCATTGTTACGTGCAATGTGTAAATGTATAGGCAAATTTGTTGATACATTTTTCATTTTTCTTGCTGCATTCCATTCTAAGTGAAAATTAAATGAAAAAGTCTGAACAAAAAAAAATTCACGAGGCTATGGAAGTAGATTGGCAATTCTGTTTTGTAATAGTCTACTGATAGAATAAAGGTCGAGATAAAACGGAAATGGCCTGTTTCACAGAAAACTCCTCTTTTATAGCTCTTACAATGTGACCAGGAAATGTTTTTGAATCCTCCATAACTCCACATTTGCCAACTTTGGTCATGTCTGAGGCAGACGCACGCTACCTTTTTGTACCATAGTTATTTTTCTTTCCTAAGATACGCAGATGTAGTCGACGTTAATGCTCCCGCCGGGCACGTGGCAGCAGGACAACGCACAAGGGAGCGGACACCATTAGCCGTGTGAACAAAGAGCGGGTACACTGCGTTACTGCACTTAATGGCGCCCGCCTGGTGCATCTATATGTCCTGAGATTGGGTCATACAGCCACATTGTGGATGCTCTCTGTATATAATTGCGTATTTTTGTTTAAGAACCGGTGTTGTGTGAGAAATGTTTGGCAATGGTTGAGCGTTTCAACGCCTCAGGACCAAGGATTTTACCTTTTTTTTTTTTATAGATATAATAAAACTTTTTAAATGTTATTTCATAATGGTTTCAGTTATATACAGTACAGCTGTTGTGTTACATAGAAGCCAAAGCACAGCAAAAGTAATGTTCTGTACTAGGAAAAGCAGGCAGCGGTTTTGCAAGGTCACAATACACTTTTACAGGTCTCCACTGCTCTTTACGGGTAGAAAACACCACTGTGAAAGAGGATAACATGTTATTTAGACAACTGCATTACATTCACAAACTAGAAAAACCTTCATCCTGGGCTGGGACTGCAAACGCATATGCAAGGACGAGAGGGGGAAAAAAACGATTACTGTACTCTACTGTGAATCAGATAACAATAAACACGATGAAGAATCGTTCATTTCACCACGTAACAGGCAAGCAAAACAACTATCCTCTTTGATCACTGAAATCAACCATAACTCCCTCCCTAACCTAGGACTGGGAAGCTGCAAATCAAACACACAGATGTATTCTTGTCTGACATAAAAGCACGTGTCAAGATTATTCTCAGCGCTGCGATGAAAGTGTCCGCACACCCTATGGCTATTGGCAGCAATTCAAGCGTAGCAGCTATGCCATGCAATATTAAGGGAAACCCTGACTTGGCTTAAAAAAAAGAATGGATTTAAAAAAAAAAAAAAACAATATCTAGGGAAAGAAAATCAACAGGTACCTGGATTGTGAATACAAAAAAAGGACACATTTGGATTGGTCTTAGAGCAGCAATCCTGCGCATTTTCCATCTTTAATTTTTTTTACAGAATTCGAACCAGAGGGTCATCGGGAGCTGACCATATTTTTATGCCCAGATACACCCTAGTTCAGGAGTGGCCAACTCCAGTCCTCATGGGCCACCAACAGGTCAGGTTTTCAGGATATCCTTGCTTCTGCACTGGTTGCTCAATCATTATGACTGAGCCACTCGCTGCGCTACCTGTGCTGAAGCAGGGATACCTGGACTGGACTGTTGATGGCCCTTGAAGACGTAGCTCCTTAGGTATCAATATGGACAACAAAAAAAGGGAGTAGGAAAGATTCCTGCAGCAGGAATTCTTCACCCCCTCTCCTCTCCTCCCCCCCCCCCCCCCCCCACCCAACCCACATGACGGGAGTGACCGTTATGCTTTTCCACTGACATTTTAATGTTCAGCGGGAAACAATAGTTTTGTTTCTTCTGGGTACTGTAGGTAATAGTTTAGAGTCCCTAACTTTGAGTAATCAGGTGATTTTCCGGTGAAAATTGAGTGATCAGTGCTGAGCTGCAAAGCAGTTTTTAGAATGCTCAGAAAAGCCAAGTCCCTGCAGGTATTATTTCATAACAATAATTCTATGCCGCAGATACATATGTTGGATAACAAAATAAAAACCCAACAGCATTTTATTACATATACAGTATATAATTATTTTTTAAATCGCAAACTCCACCTCTATACGAACGTTAAACCGTTTGCGGCTTGTTCAGAAACGCGCTCGCTCTTAACCCCTTCAGTGCCGACGTCATGCCACATCGGTGGCAGCGGCTCCGTGCGACACTTCCTGATCCCTCTCACGGTCCCCGACGTCATTCCGGTGAGGTGAACACAAGTGGCTGGTCCGTACAGATCGCGGTCGGAGCGCTCAACTACCCTCCAAAAATGCGAAAAGTGACCTGACATACAGAGCAGGGTATGTGATCCAGGCAACTGGCGTGTCGGCCCTCATGGTGTACAGTGCACTTAAGGGGTTACTGCAGGCATCGCTTTAACAGAACTTCATGCATTATAGGGTTGGTACTTGTTTTTGTGAATGAGCAAAAATCAATTTCTGTGCTTTAATATCAATAGAAAATGCTTTTTTCCCCTTCTTTTTAAAAATGTCTTATATCTTACCTTTTCGTACAGATTAAAAGCATAACAATTTCAAATTGGTAAGGACAAGAAATAGCCATCAACAGATTATTGCAAAAGAAATGAGCGGGAGAAATTAGAAGGAAAAAAACAGCTTGACATTAGAGATAACGGAAAGTTAGAAGGAAACCTAGTTTGGATCACAGTTACAGGGCAGGCAGCCGCCTAACTCAGCCCCGTTTTCTTTTAGCATTGTAAACGGTACATAAATGTAACAGCATCACAGGACAAATACCAATTGCAGCGCCTCCAATTTCCAGCCCACATTTCTTTTGCTTCCAAGGCAAATAAGCTTTGGTGAAATGAAAAGCTATTCCGGCCTGGAAGTCCATTACTTGTAAAACGCATGCTGCTGAAAAACGACACATAATTTGGTGCACTTTAAGCATTGCTTTCTCGCTACCTCTGTAGTCGGTGACACAAAATGATATCTATTTCCACAAACAGCTTCCCATCAATGTATAACAGGGCGTGGGCAACTGCAGTCCTCACGGGCCACCAACAGGTTGGATTTTCAGGACATCCCTGCTTCAGCACAGGTGGGTCAATCAGTGGCACAGTCGAAGACTGTAGTTGCCCATCCCTGATGTAGAACGTAACGGCAGATGGGACGTTGTCTTCTTGGTAAAAGATGATAGCTGTTACAGTAGGATGATTTTACATAGGTTTCCTATGTACACACACACACACACACACACACACACACACACACACACACACACACACACACACACACACACACACACACACACACACACACACACACACACACACACAGAGAGAGAGAATTCTCCTAGGGTACCTAATAACTCATTCAAGTGAACCGTTCAGGACATATGGCATATATACGGGGATGCATTTAACGCTGATGCGGGGTATTGCACGTGGTTCCAGCAGTAACTGCTATTTAAGTCAGTGGCATTTGGCATCAGATCAGGGGGCGCGACACTGCATCAGCATTCAGGGAATCTCCCCATAATGCTGAATAAGCTATGAAGGCGATTCAGCGAGGGATTATACCTTGACGCTAAAGCAGCCGCCCACTTATCACAAATCTCTTCTCTCCCTTTTCCAGCGCTAGTTTTAATTTAAAAATTATTTGCTCCATTCAAGCATTTCAAATATAAAGTTAAAATGAAGCTCTTTCCAGAGCCCAGTGCCGTCTAAACGTTACCATGGTAACATCAGACTCTTGGGGTTAAGATAATCCTGCTTTTTATATCAGGACATACTTGAAAACGAGAGGTAACTCTCAATGTATTACTTCCTGGTAAAATATTTAATAAATAAATAAATAAATACACACAAAAAAATTATATATATATATATATATACACACACACACACACACTTTTTTTTAAAGCAGGACATGCTCAGGGGGCAAAATACAAACATTATATACTCTTCTTGGCTTCTGGAGGGGGGGGGGGGTCGCTGTTAGAGCATATACTTGACTAGTTTTAAAACATTTCCAATGTTAAGGACACCAACTTTTGAAATGCTGTATGTGTATGTGTATGTATATATATATATATATATATATATATATATATATATATATATATATATATATATATATATATATATAAAAACTAGACGATGTAAACCCTTGAATCGACATTAAATATAGGCACATTTTACAGACTGTGGAGGCAAAAACACGTGTGCATTTCTTGCCTGTTTCTTCACATTAACGCCTCTGCACTTTTTCTTTTCTGCAAAGCCGGTTTTGTGTTGAAATCACTTTAGCAACCATTCATCATTTCAAATTATGATCTCAGGACGCAGAATACTGTGGGATTAACGCGCGTCTGGGGCGGCCGGCATTCTGTTGAGTTAGTGGGACGCAAAAGTCAGAAGAGAACAATTCCTCTAATGGGCGACCAGGGGCTAAACGAAAACGGCGTTCATTCAAAATGAGCATTTTTTTTTTTTTTTATATTTTTAAAGAAATAACACTTGAGAAGAAATAGCCCAAAGCATTTCTAACAAGTAAATGGGACAGAAAAGCAATTGGAATATAACTGTAGAAATATACTTAAATGTAGAATAAAGCTGGAGGTAGATTATAAAACACTTAGTCATAATTTATAAATGTGTTAGGGGTTTAGAGCTGTTGCAAGTGAAGAAGCAGGTCCAGTAATAGAGCTGAGAACTCGGAGGGTCTAATTTAAAGATGATGGTGCAATCACAGTATTGCATGGCACAGGTAATTCAAACGGGTCAATTTCTTTGGGGCAAATAAAGACAGAGAGAGAGGAGCGGGCGAGAGAGGAGCAGGCGAGAGAGAGGAAGAGCGGACGAGAGAGGAAGAGCGGGCGAGAGAGAGGAAGAGCGGGCGAGAGAGAGGAAGAGCGGGCGAGAGAGAGGTAGAGCGGGCGAGAGAGAGGAAGAGCGGGCGAGAGAGAGGAAGAGCGGGCGAGAGAGGAAGAGAGGGAGAGGACGAGAGAGAGGGCTAGATGGGGCGAGAGAGAGAGAGGGGGCGAGAGAGGAAGAGCGGGCGAGAGAGGAAGAGGGGCCGAGAGAGAGCGGGCGAGAGAGAGAGAGAGGGCGCGGGAGAGAGAGAGGGCGCGGGAGAGAGAGAGGGCGCGGGAGAGAGGGCACGCGAGAGAGAGCGCGGGTGAGAGGGCGCGGGTGAGAGGGCATGGGTGAGAGAGGGCGTGGGTGAGAGAGGGCGTGGGTGAGAGTGGGCGCGGGTGAGAGAGGGCGCGAGAGAGAGGGCGCGCGAGAGAGAGGGCGAAAGTGAGAGAGGTCTTTTCATTAGAGCACTCAAGGTGGGGAACTTTAAGCCTGTAAGGAAAACATTGTGGTTCCCCAACGAACTGTCACGCCTATGCCTAGATTCACTAGAACTACATTACTATCTCACGCGGTTAAAAGAAAAAAAAATATCTATTACTAATATTGCTTTATTCCCTAATATTTCTATCGTCATAAGATCAGCTCAATAAAAAAAAATTGGCCTTAAAATTGTAATAAATAATGTGGTAAATTTAAAGCAGATTCTCCCCAGAAGCCAATATGGGTGTAACTATATATATGTATACTATATGTCCCCTATATGGGTGTAACTCCTATACTGTTACAATCTTGCCCCCTGGGCCTGTTTTGTTGTATATATAAAAAAGAAAAATGGTTTTTCAAGTATTAAAACAAAGAAAACATGATTTTCTTAATCGCTAGCTTCTGAGGTTACAATAGGTACGATTTAAACTGCACTGGGCTGTATGGAGAGCTTCATTTTAACCTCCTGGAAAGTTAATAGTTCAAACGCTTATCTCTCATGAACGAAGCATCAGATTTAAAAAATAAAACCCGTGGGAGAAAAGAATGACACCTTTGATGCCTGAGACTACCAATGCATGGCAAAGAAATGACTTCAGACACCAACACATACACATACAACAACATTACAAAATAGAACACCAAGATCAAACCTGTGCTTCTCCAAGTGGGCAGCTGGTCATAAGTTGAGCATGACTAACTGACCACTTGGGCACCTAAGTGATGAATATATTAATATGTTTGCATTAATAGTATGGATTGTTATCAGCTATTCTAGGTTGTACAATCTTATCTGGCCAATAGAGACGTAATTGTACACATAAGCAAGATAGGCTTCATGCTATCCTGTGGCAGGTGATACTATTTGGCGATAGTACTCGATAAAAAAATGAAAATAAAAATCAGATAGACAGGACTCTTGCTTTAAACTACACCCATCAAACTCGGAATAGGTTGGGGGCCAATTGTTAAATCTGACTGCAAGACTTGGGCCGCATCTTCTCTCTCTCACTCTCTTCCCCCATCGGAATGGGACATTTGGTTTCCACCGTTTCGCCGCAAATAGGCCCTCGTTCCTGCCGGTGACTTCTAATACAAGTGTTATTACTGGTTAGGGTAGGGGATTAATTTAAGGGGTTGTAACGGTTAGGGTAGGGGGTTACTTTAAGGGTTTTAGCGGTTAGGGTAAGGGCTTAGGGTAGTGGGCTTACTTACATTAGTGGCCGGCGGCAGCAGCTTCCAGCGGTGGAGTGAGTTGCGGTGAAATGGCCGTGATCAAATGTCCTGGCCCCCCACCTGGCCAAACAACTCACTACCTCCTTCCCACCTGGCTACACAACTCACTACCGCTCTCCCACCCGGCCAAACTCCTCACTACCTCCCTCCCACCTGGCCAAACAACTCACTACTTCCCTCTCACCCGGCCAAACTCCTCACTGCCTCTCTCCCACCCGGCCAAACAACTCACTACCTCCCTCCCACCCGGCCAAACAACTCACTACCTCCCTCCCACCCGGCCAAACAACTCACTACCTCCCTCCCACCCGGCCAAACAACTCACTACTTCCCTCCCACCCGGCCAAACTCCTCACTACCTCTCTCCCACCCGGCCAAACAAACTCACTGCCTCCCTGCCAGCCAAACAGCCCATTCTCTCACTACCTGCAATCCTCCAAGCTGCATAACAAAGCTTCTTGGGCCGCATGTGGCCCTTGGGCTGCGTGTTTAACAGGCCTAACTTAAAACCATTATCCTGGGGCAGGGATTTCATTTTGCCTATGTTTTAGCTTGATGCTCATATTCTTGTATTGTGCGTGTTGTGTTGTGATATACATTTATAATTAAAAATCATTTAGCAGAGCATCTAAAAACATTTTTTTTTTTTTTTAAAGGGTCACACAGTACAGTCCTACTACGCAGGATCACTACTATTTTAAAAAAAAATTTTGCAAGGCAGCCTACAACCTTCCATGATGTGGTTGCCCGCCTAGCAGAAAGGGCATCTGATTCATGTATCACACACACAAAATAAATAACATAGCCCAGGAGTATGTCACATGGGTCCAATACAATCTCTAGCACCAGGTCTCATTAAAAGAAAAATGTGTTCTAGGAGTTTACGATCAGGAGGGAAAAGGGGGAATCTATTTCTCTCTCGCTGGCAAGCTCCACGGGTCCTCTGAAACCGAATCATTTCATCGGCCTACATTCCAATAGTTTTATTATCAAGTTAATTAATAGACTCCTGTGCTAATATCTAAATGCTAAGCAATTAATGGCACTGAACTATAAATGGCCTTGTCTTTGCTCTCGCAGCAAAATCTTATCAAGCAAATGCAATTCTATCACTTCAGTGATTTAACACGAGCTTCGCTAGGTTAATATTCCCCGGCAAATGCAGAGAGTGGCGCTGTTTTAATTAACCTTCTGTGATTTAAATAGTGAGAAACAAGAGTTTAGAAACTTGCAAAAAGAATAATAAAAGCTGGGTAAGGACACAAGCTAAAGCGCCAACATGTTCTTTTTCATTTTATTGACCTTTCGTAGGAAAATCTTTTAGTGTACAAATTCACTGAATATATATATTATATATATATATATATATATATATATACAGTGGTTGACAAATCACCAAAAAATCTACTCGCCACACAAAAAAATCTACTCGCCACCTAGTACCAAACGTGTGCTGCTTGGGCCAATATTTACTCGCCCGGGGGTTAAATCCACTCGCCCGGGGCGAGCAAATGTATAGGTTTGTCGAACACTGTATATATATATATATATATATATATATATATATATATATATATATATATATATATATATAGCAAATGGAAATATTACTGTATGTTCATTTGCATGTCTTAGACAGGTCTGCAACCCTGCCTTCACCATTATCGCCCAGCATACAGTGCTCCCACTACAGTAAGGGATTCTAGAAAATAACATGCAAATGAGCACACAGTGAAACCTTTTGCTTCAAATCCATTTTGACATGGACCCCTATAAGCTTATGCTTGCTGCATTGCACAGCTTTTCAGCACAGCCTGGGTTAAGATGCATAGCCAGTAAACCTCCCCACAGACAGTTTTCTTTTCCCGTGAACCCAAGCCACTTCAGTGGCTGGGTGCTTCCCCGTGAGACTGTCCTCCGTAAGCTGAACAAGTCCTTGTTGCATTTCACCAAAAATCTTCAGCCGGTAGGTCTAGGTCTTCGGGGTCTTTGACGCCGTCCTCCGTCAGGATTCAGAACGTCCATCTCTTCCTTCCTTCGGCCAAATGGAAAAGTCCAAGTCTTTGTTGTTTTCCCTCCGACGAGGGACGGTAACTAGTCGTAGTGGGTCTTGCCGGAGCACCTCATCTCTGATGGGCTGGGCGGGTTAAAAAATTCCGTCCACTCTTAGCCAGAAGGCCCAGGAACGACGTGAATGAGGGAAGTAAATCCATAGAATCCAAGGTCCGATGCTGGAAACTGTTCGACTGTCGCTGCGGAAGGGCATAACCTTGCCCACAGTGAGTTTCACACGGACGGAACGCTACTAAGAACAACCCCCCCCCTCGGAATTACTCCTGCAGGGGTGCATGGACCAAATAAATCTTGGGCTCATCCCACCTCTCAACCAGGCCAGAGGACCAAATGTGTGCCACTGTCTATCCTACACCTGCCACAGGTAGGATAGACACTACACTTGATCTTAGCCAAAATGCAGAGCAGCAACCTTTTGGGTCTCATCAGTGTGAGGTTGGTTATACTGGCTTTGCAATTTAAAGCTTGGATAGGTATCCACCAAACATTAGTTAAGTTATGGTGGGTAAAAAAAGTGACAAAAATCCCTCCACCGTAAAGCATATAGCAAATGGAAATATTAGTGTGTGCTCATTTGCAAGTCTTAGACAAGTCTGCAACCCTGACTTTCACCATTATCACCCAGCACACAGTGCTTCCACGGTGGCAAGGGATTCTGGGAAATGACATGCATATGAGCACACAGTGCCACCGTTTGCTTCAAATCCATTTTGACTTGGACCCCTATAAGTATATATATATATATTTATATGTATATATTTTAATGCGCATACATACATCTGTTATATGCCGCAGAGTGTTATCTGTAGTTATCTCTATGGTGAATATAAACTCAATCCATAGACTGAAATGATGGTGTACAAAAATTGCTTTAAACAGACATTGTTATGTGAACAATGCACTGTGTGGTTTGCTGCTGCTCAGTGTATTTCAGTCTGTAGATCAGTGGTAATCATTACTTTAGAGCCACATTCCCAACTCAGGACTCTACAGAGGGCCACAATTGTTGTGTGTGTTAAAATGCATTAAAATGGGAAATTGAAAAGGGACTGAAGTTTTCACCTTGGCACTCCTATAGTCATAAGAGGACCCCTGATCTAGAAAGTTACAAGACAGCAGCAGAGAAATTAATAGCCTGCATGCAGCACTGAGAACAATCACTAACCTGCCTATTTCCCCTGACATATGCATGTTTATAAGGCACGTTTTTGGTATGTTGGTAGGGACAGTCTCACCTGAGACCAAACTCAAAGAATTGATGAACCACGTTTAACAATTAAAATATGTTAACCTGAATAAAAAATACAAATTTTAAATCTATTTTAAAGCAGAGGTCCGTGTTGTTTGAGGGGTATATTCTTTTATACTGCCCAAACCGAGAAGGGCTCCATGGAGCGATTCCGTGATCCCCAGCAAATGCTAGGCAGACACAATATGGTTAATGGTTCTGCCTTGCTCCGGCGGCCATAAAAATGGCGAAACTTCCTCTCAAAATGGCAGTACGACTTTCTATTGGTAAACTAGCAGCACCATTTAGTGAAAATAAAGGTGAACAATAGCGCTCATGCAAACAATGAATTACAATAAATTACAAAAAACCTGTGATATAGAGTCCAAGGTAGTCCTGGAGCTGCCCAAAGAAGTGAATCTGGAATCTCCTACCCAGATTTGGTAATGTAGGGGAAAGACACCTCCTGTGGCGCTGAGGAATGGTTTAATTGTGATTGTAGACAAAGTTCTTTTCTTGATGGATTCCTCAAGAGAAAAAGAGAAAACAAGCATACACACTGCAATAGTGCATTACCCAGGGACAACTAGGATGTATAAAGAGA
This sequence comes from Ascaphus truei, assembly GCF_040206685.1. Classification (NCBI taxonomy): domain Eukaryota; kingdom Metazoa; phylum Chordata; class Amphibia; order Anura; family Ascaphidae; genus Ascaphus; species Ascaphus truei. The sequence continues at coordinate 230,541,667 of NC_134486.1, read as the reverse complement.
GCAATTTTAATACAATATTAAAATACAGTATAACATATAAAATAAAAAACAATTGATTACACAAAAAAATTTTTTTTACTAAAAAGAATTATACTAAAAAGAACTATCTGTGCCTTGGCATAGGAACCAGATGTCTTGAAACTTGCTCCGTTTGGTGTAAAATTGGAAACTACTCACCAAAAGTGACTAGGACATAAGCGTTATTGAAATTTCCAGTTTCCAATTTTACACCAAACGGAGCAAGTTTCAAGACATCTGGTTCCTATGCCAAGGCACAGATAGTTCTTTTTAGTATAATTCTTTTTAGTAAAAAATTTTTTTTAGTGTAATCAATTGTTTTTTATTTTATATGTTATACTGTATTTTAATATTGTATTAAAATTGCTCTCTTTATACATCCTAGTTGTCCCTGGGTAATGCACTATTGCAGTGTGTATGCTTGTTTTCTCTTTTTCTCTTGAGGAATCCATCAAGAAAAGAACTTTGTCTACAATCACAATTTAGCAGCACCATTTGTCGTGTATTTTTTTTTTTGTCGCACACTGACACAAAAGTTGGGCGTGGGGGGGGGGGGGGGGCGGGGCTGTGGATCAGCTCCAGGGGGGTTTACTAGCTTAGGTACAATGGTAATATTTTAAAAATGCTGCACTTCCTGGACAAGCAGGTGGAGTCTAAATTTCTTATTTAATGCGCTGCTAGTTTACGTTTAGCAACTTTCAAGCACTGCACACTGGTAGATAAAAAGGTTACCTTTTTTTCCAGCAGCCATCATCTTGATAGTAATATTAAGGTCTTCCCTTCTTTCGTCCTCCTCACTCGTTTCTCTGTCATTCTCCATTCCATACCGGTGTGTTACTAAACTCATTCAAACTTACAAATACACAGGGACAGTCCGACTAACTGGCAGACCTTTGGCCAGTTCTATGCTAGTTCTGTTTTCTCTCATTCCAAATGAAGGCATGTCAGGGTCATTGGCTACTTCCCTTGCTATGATGCTACTGCCTGCAGAACAGGACAGGCATTCGCTCTCGCACACAAAGTATACTACCCAACACATCGCTCTCCTACAACCCATTGATCCAGCCACAAATGAGTCATAGAACTTCACGTGGGAACAAGATACATAGAAGCAAGCGCTGCACGGACCTGTAGGTCATGCTAGTTAACAAGAGGGATATTTCATCTACTTCAAACAAATCAATTCACCAATGCTTTATTTAGAAGACCAACCACTTATTTAATAACATCTTATAACCCATTCGGTGCTGTGAGCTCCGGCAACCCTCATCAGACGTTAAAACGGCAACAGTGCTTTCGACTATTTACATTTCAACCGATTGACAAAATGTCAGGTTAGGTTTAAAGGAGCAATTCCTGCTTTTTAAAAAATTTTATTACTGTTTTTTTAACATCAGTTTGAAACAGGATGTCTCCGGAGCTGAACCCCATTAATTTCAGCTCTGGGGATCCCCTGCATCCCGAGATACAGACCTCAAAATGGTATCTCTGCAAAGTTTAAAGCTGCCGTGTCACGCGGGCCAATGGGACGCAGACGCTTCCAAACGCCGCCATTACGTAAACCCTGCTAGCCAAGCGGAGCGGCAACCGGCACCCCTATCGGAGGTAATATCTCTGGAAGCACGAGTCCCCAAAGCTGATATGAATGGGGTTCAGCTCCAGAGACACCCTGCTTCAATCCAATGTTAATAAATAAATAAAATAAATTACGCTAAAAAAAATCGCCAGCTTGGATTGCCGCTTTAAAAGCATATGCAAGGAGTAGCATAAGTTAAAGCAATACCAAATGTGCAATAAGGAGACGGAGAGTAGACATAGGTCTGATATAAGAACACATCTCGGCATTCCTGTAAGTAGTTGACAGTATGGGGAATGTGGTGCTTTGCTATGGTTGCGCAGAACAAGACAAGGTTCAAAACGTAACCATAGCTATAGAAATCACGGTGAAACCGCCCAATAAAATGTGACCTCGTCCCAAGCATCAAAGTAAATGTGTGGCCAATGACAGGTGTTAATGGTACATCTTCATCACTGATAAAACAAAGATAAATCATTTTTGGTAATCTAATTACAAAAGGCTTCTCTAAGGAATTGAAGATTTTATTTTTTTTATCCTAGTATCCTAAACAGATGTCTGAGTAGACATATTACAGACAGACAGCCAAGAAAAAGAGAAGTAAAGAACAGGGAACTCAAACCATAGCTCAGTTTACCAAGATTTCCAAGACCGCATCCAGAAGGGATTTTAAAAGATAGAACACATACAACGTGTGTGTCTCTGTCTTCCTGTGTCTCTGTGTTCTTTTTGTCCTACATGGGACTGCACACACAAAAAAAAGCAAGGACCTCATACATATTAACTGGTGGCTCAGATACAGACCAGGGAAGGTTTATCTGACCGGGAGGCCCTTGTTCACTTAGCGGTGCTATTCCATAACACAACTTCTGACACCACAAGACATCCTTATGGCTGATTCGGGCACACAAAGTTGTCTTATTGAGTAACCCAGCTTGGTAAATATATGACCGAGCATGATTTAGAGTTGGTTTTGAAGCAATACAGGTAAAAGGAGATGTTTATTTTTTTACACATCCTTTAATTTATCTCCTTTTTCATGCAGTAATGTATGTAATAAGAGGACATCCACTCTTCAATCTGCAGCTGGTTAGGAGGCCAACCAAAATGTGCACGCCAGAAATGCAGTATTCAGCAGGCATTCGCTTCCTGCACAATTTGCTTCTAGCAATAATGCAACTACTTCCAGCTATCAGAAATGGAAGCTCAGCAATACCAATGTATTTTAAAGCAGCAGACCTCACTCCCCCATCCCCCCCTTTTTAATTTTGATCAGCATGGGAACCAATTAGTACAGGGGTGGGGAACGTCAGGCCCGAGGGCCATATAAGGCCACCGAAATCATTTGGTCTGGCTGGCCCTGCTAAAGCAACTGCTATAACCGGGGTCACGCTAATTTTTAAAAAAATGGCCGCCGCGCGCCCGATCGGGAGGTGGTGTGAGGCGCCGGCAGCCCTACACGATCCCCAGCAGCCACGTACTTCCCCCACACTCCTCCCGCAGCAGTCTCCACACTTACCCCAGCAGTCGCCCTACACAATCCCCCCAGCAGCAGCAGCAACTACCAGAGGTAGGGGGGGGATCTGTGTGCCTGTCTGTGTCTGTATGGCCCGCGAACGATGTTATAAATATCCAAATGGCCCTTGGCAGAAAAAAGGTTCCAAACCCCTGAATTAGTACCCAGAGTTGAACCGCAATATTTTCAGCTCCAGGAAGCCCTGCTTCCCACAATACTTACTGGCAAAGGCACTTCCTGTTTTTTCCCCCTGCATCACACGAGCCAATAGGATGACGTTGCAGCTTCCTATTGGCACGTGTCACGTATGGGATTTAAACCACCATTTTGTGTTTCCCGACGGGGACTGAAACACGCATGGGGAACTTTTACTTTTATAGATGAACAAAATTTTTAGCATAATATTAAAGATGACAAATCACACGATCCCAAGCTACAATGTTGTATATGCTAGAGCTGGTACTAAAAACCTTAGTTTAAGGGCTAATATTCCACTACCTTAATTACAAGATCACACTTGCTAATCAATTCAACCATCTCTTGTAATATCAAGAGAAGAAGCACTAGCTGCAATGTAACTGGATGGATTTTCTCACTTACAACAGTCCAAAAATTAACAAGCGTTGACAGATGCCACCTCATGTTGTCACCAAGAACTCAAACATCCTGACACTGCATATTACTCTCCCTCAACTTCCTAAAAAGTGATCAAATCTACCTTTGAAAGGTTTCCACCAAATCCTCTGTGTGCCATTGCATTTATGGTTCTTTAACTTGCATTACATACCCCTTACAAGTACATACAGTATCTTCACGTAAAGGGTGAAGATGTTATCTGTTTGTGCTACTACAGTATATGATTGTGTGGATTCTTTTTTTTGCGGACAATTTTTAGTAAATGTTATTTTATGTTATTAAATTAAAGTAGCGCACTTGACATAACCCGTTGGTGTAAATTCAATCAGGATGGGGGAAAAAATAGCAAGGGGGCAATTTGTTTAGATAAAATATTTCTAGATCAGTTAAGTGGAAGTGCAGATTTCTACAAGCTTTGATTGAGCAGGTTTTTAGATATCATGGGTGCCTTACAGAGCCCACGCACACCTTGTAAGGAAGTAGCTAGGAAGCAATTACAGAGGTGACCATTTAGAAATATTGCAAAGCGTTTAAGGCTGCGCTTATAGTGCCGGCGCCGGCGACGCGACGGTCAGGCGATAGTCGCTGGAAAACCAAATAGGGATGACTTCCAGCGATCGCGACCAATCCGTTGCGTCGCGCTTACTGTAAGCGCACGCGACGGCGGCAATGCATTTGTTTTGCCGCGGCGCTGTTTTTGCATTGTTTTTGCCGCGGCGCGTCACTAAGCGCAGCCTTACTTGCGAGACATGAACTAATTGAATCATGTAACTCAGTTTTAAGCACCAACAGAACAGCAAATAAGAATTTTTGATGGACATCAAATACTATTTTGTATCACTAAAAGACCCCAACATTTTCATGCATTAAGTTAAAAGACTCAAAGGTACAGACAAGATATATGGGGAGTCTTTTTCAGAGAAAAGCTATAGTACAAGAAGCCGTACATTGAAGCAGAGAGAGCTACTCGGGTAAAAGGACTTATTTACTTAGAGAGTTGTGGATGCATGGAGCACATTCCCAGAAAAGTTAGTGAGGAAACTACAGTATCGTAGTTACTTGGCCACAAACATCTTTAGCTTACATAAGGGTGAAAAATGGTAATGTCTAAAGTTGCAAAGCAGATAGAGGGAATGGAATACTACGTTTGGTAATAGTCATCAATTGCCACCAATTTCAATGTTAAATAGTCAATTGCAATAGTACAATTATAATTAAATACAGTAAGTAGTCAAACACAAGATTTATTAGTGAGGATTCCACTGGGTCTGTTCAGATATTGATCTATTTTCACTATTACAATAGATTTCTTACATTTCCCAAGATGGTCCTTAACTCATACCACAAATTAAGTGAAAGCGACCTTTTTTGCTCAATCTTTCTGAAACACAATACTGAGGTTCAAAAAGTATTTTGCATTACATTAGACCAGGAGAGGCCAACTCCAGTCCCCAGGGCCCCCAATAAGTCAGGTTTAAGGGTATCCTGCTTTAGTACAGGTGCTGCACAGTCATTCTGACTGAGCTACTGATTGAGCCAAGGCAGCACCTGTGCTGAAGCAGGGATATCTCAATACCTGGCCTGTTGGTGGCCCTTGAGGACTGGAGTTGGCCACCCCTGCATTACAGAGATCTGGTTACCATAGAGAGGCCAACTTTTCTTTATGGCCTTGCATGTTTGGGTAACTACACACTGGTAGATTTAAATGCTTTACAATTGAAGCTAATTTTCTACTACATAAACAACAACAAAAAACATCATCTTTCGTTTGAGTCCTAGATGATTATTTGAACGTCATTCATATTAATTATTGCATTTTTGGCGAGTTGTAGGATAAACAAAACAATGCCATGTTGTGCTTACGACATGTACATCCATAGGTTTGTGGTGTCTAAAGATTTTTCAAGACCGAAGGACAAAAAATAAAGCATTCCCCTCCCTGTGACCATTGAAATGCGGGTAGGCCGGGTATTCCTGTGAGGAAGTAGGGCTTATTCAGCTTCGGAGCAGGGACGGAGAGCAGATGAGGGTGGCTGGCGGCCAAAAAGGAGTACCCGTCTGCCTCCTAAATATAAAAATATATAATTCACCCTGGGCCTGGCTACAGTAGAAACAAATAATATTAAAATTGCAGCATATATAAATCAATTTTAAAACAAAGGAAAACACACCAAAAAAAGTCATCATTCTGGGTTTTTAAGTATCAACTAAAAACGTTTGCATGCAATTTGCTTCCAACTTGATAATGCACCAAAGCATATGCAAATATAGCAATGCATTATTATGCTGATCATTTCAACCAAATCATCCTACCAGCCGATACATCCAAATGATATAGATTGTAAATTTGAATGACATTTAGGAAACCATTTTCATTCTTTGCTCTTTCACTGCAGTGCACACACTTTGGCCAGAGCTTCTTGTTGACCAATATACATAATGAACACACCCCATAATGTACACACACCATAATGTACGCACACCATAATGTACGCACACCATAATGTACGCACACCATAATGTACACACACCATAATGTACGCACACATGTGGATTTTTTTGTCTGACAGAAGTAACCCTTGTGCTGTGAGCAGTGGCTATCTGTGCTTACCTGCTGGGGTTGATACCGTTGTTGGGCTTGCGACAGGTACTGAGCCTGGGGCTGCGGATACTGAGGCTGCGACTGCTGGTTGTAATATGGCTGTTGGCCTTGTTGGCAGTAGCCACTTACACCTTGCTGACCGTACTGAGGCGGCATCTGTTAGAAGAGCCAAGCAAAGTACACACGAGTCAGGAGGGTGGACCAAAAGTATCACTCGTAGTTCAGATGAGCTCCATCATAGTGGACCACACTAAACCCAACTACAGGCGAGAGGAGGATTAACTGATTCTAGAAGAGTCATGAGGTAACATTTATCCCAAAGTGAAAATATAGCAGTGAAATGTTTACACAGCTTTATTTCGATTAGCATTTTGAAATACTTTTTAGCTCAGTGTTAAATTGCTAGCTGTTTCATTTTCTTTTTTTGTAATATTACTGAATGAGTAACAAAACAAAAATTAAGCAATCCCTTTCCAAACACATTGTCCCTATATCCTACTTGGCATTCTGAAAGGGATGAGCATACATAATGAGACTGATGTAATGGGGGTGAGTGGGTTGTATGGATCAACAGTTGATTGACAAGCAGTCAAACAGAATACTTAACTCATGTTACATAGAACCTCGTAACGAATCAGTGCTGTGAAAGCCCCCTTCAGAGGAATACGTGGACAGTGCCAGCATTCAAAAAAGGGATGTTCCAGAAATATTCTTTACAGTGCAAAACACCACTTAAAGAAGTAACATTATGAGTGATTCTTGGTTGCCTTTGGCCCCGGATAAATACTGTAGCTGTTCACTCAGTCAATATGTTGTAAATCCCAATGCCATCAGATACTAAAATGTACTTAACACAAAATGTTTTTCGTTGCAGCCACACAAACCATTAAGGACCAATAAGAGCAGATCCAAATTTAACATTAGAAACAAAATCACAAGAACATCAAATCACAACAAGAAAGATCAGGATTAAAAACCTACTTGTTTACGATTTTACTGCTGTACTGAATTATATACCAATGACCATACATAATCTTCGAGAGTATCTTTCGTCCAAAATTGGGACGTTATCTGCTTTCTTCTGCAGCATAAATGGTGCAAGCTTAGTCGGACATTTCCACAGTGCAAGTGTGTGTTAGTTTTTGCTCTGATTTTTAGCACCCACATTTTTAATATATTTTTTACATTTATATAGTGCAAAAAACGTATGGGTAAAATAACACAAGTGCATCAAATGGAAAAGCACAAGGCAAGAAAAGCAAGGTATGGCCCAAAGAACTTAATGAACAGTGCACATTTTGGAAAAGTATATGATTGTCCATCCTCATTTCAGTCAGGAACCATTTTGGTAAAAGGCACAGACCACATCTATCGCTATAGAATACAAAGCTAAGTTATTTTCAATGCGTATATCTGCTATGGCAGGGTCTTGAGAAGTTAATCTAGAATGACCTTTGCGATCATATGTACCTAAACACATAATTGCTTGATACGGGGAGCAAGACGAATATTTATATAGTTAAGAATATTGCCTTTTTTTGTTCCTAAATACAAAACAGCAACAATATTATTTATTTTTATATATATATATATATATATATATATATATATATATATATATATATATATTATGCAGTGCAACGTGTGTACATTAAGTACTTGCAGTTCAGGAAAAAAAAAACTTTAAACAGATCAAATAAAACTATGCATCTTTCCCCCTATCCAGGGTGATTTCCTACTTCACATATGTTGGGCTGAGAGCATGCCAGAACCAGAAGGACCTTATGTACAAGGGTCGTGAGTACTTGTCTTTGACACTGTATTTTATTCTTATGGTCTAGCTCTAAGGGCTGTTGGAGTTATTATTTAGATAGGGGTCAGGGTCCCTAGTTTATTTAGGTTCCCTTGACATCCCTTTTCTATGTGTTACCCACACCCCCAATTTTGAGCATATTTGACCTTAATACAGTTTTACTCTCTATACATTTCCTGGATCCTCTAACAACAAATGGTGCATTTGAAACGAATAATTAGGCTATATAGCTATTAAACCATTTCCTAAGAGAAGCCATTTATTCCACTTTGAGCACTGGCAGAGAAGACTCTTCTCTAACTATCCTTACTGTATATATACAAATTGAATACATTTAACTGTGTAAGTTGGTAGAAGAGAAGTCCAAGATGGCCCTTATTCCTTCTCTCAGGAGTAGAACATTGGACAGCAGATAATGGATATCGGTAGATTCACAAGGAGGAGGGAAAGACTTCTGCTATGTTGTAAATGCCCAAGGATTGCACACCAGTTCAAGAAGATGATGGGATTTTCCCAATGCCTGTACACGTTCGTAGTCAGTTTTATTATTGTCAGGAGGAACAATCTTTTAATACGTCAAATAACTTTGCTGGTGTAATGACAGCAATGTATAGCATTTACATATTAGAACCCTGATACTGCATTTACTAGTCATGCATAAACTTCAGATAATTCATCCCTGGTGTCAAGACTAGACTCTTTGGAATTCAGTAACATGAAAACAGATTCATTAAAAAAAATATTACTTAACATTATGAATGTAGTGGTTATATACCCTAATTACAGGCATACCCCGCATTAACGTACGCAATGGGACCAGGGGATGTATGTAAAGCGAAAATGTACTTAAAGTGAAGCACTGCCTTTTTTCCACTTATCGATGCATGTACTGTACAGCAATCGTCATATACGTGCATAACTGATGTAAATAACACGTGTGTAACAGGCTCTATAGTTTCCCTGCTTGCGCACAGCTTCAGTACAAGTAGGGAGACGGTACTGCTGTTCATGACGTGCCGACAGGCGCATGCATGAGCTGCTGTTTGCCTATTGGGCGATATGTCCTTACTCGCGAGTGTACTTAAAGCGAGTGTCCTTAAACCGGGGTATCCCTGTACACACACCATCTACTTTATGCTATCTACATCCACGAAGTGAGGAGAAATCATATTACCCCACCTCTGAATTTTGGTTCGGAGGTACGAGTAAAACATTTCAATTTCACGGTCAAACAGTAATGCATTTTTTTTTTAAACCCTGGTAGGTTTTATATTTATGTAGCCATTTGGGTTAGCTTTTTTTTTCTTAGATTATTAGTTTCTAATTAATGACTATTCGTTTTAAAGTCACAGACATTTTTACATGCACGAACACCCATATGCTTGAGTAACACACATCAGTCACTGCTAAGTACCCATATGTTTCGTTTTGGTATATCATATTTCAGTAGCAACTCTGCGGTATTATTTTAGGCAGTTAGGATAACACTTAAACCAGTGTTAAATAGACTGCAATACTTTGACAGAACATTAAACATATTTTAATTTATGCCTGAATATACTGGTTTTTTTTTGTTCAATTTGTTAGTTTTACTTGAGTGACAAATGATAATTAGCAGAGAGAAACATGATCAGCTAAGTTGATAATAGTTAACGAATTAATGAAGAACATCTTACCCATAACTGATTAAGGGCAGACATATTTTCAGTCACTTATCGTTGGAAATACTGGTGCTGGCTGGTATCTTAATACAAACTAATAATTGTGTTTATTTTTCTTAGTCTATTTCACACCAATTACTTAATTAGCAAGTATCAACTTGGCTCTGACTAAATAAAGAAATTCGCAAATACTTGAAACTTTCATCTCCACTTTGGCTATAATGTTGTAGCAGCTGTACTGTATGTACTTAAAAAATTGTGTCTTTTTAAAATCTGTTTTAAACAAAAACTAATAGATGTAACATTATTTACCACTATTGCTTAATTGAAATCAAAATAGAAAAAAAACCCAGGAATAACTTCAAGGAAACGTAATACAAATACACAAAGGAATCCTAAACATGAAAGAACAATAAGAATCTCACTGGATCTGGGGTGTTACAGGAGACAGAAATATGGGCTAGATGTGTGAAGGGGTCCTTTTATTACACTCAATCTCTATGTACAGATGTAGCCCTATTTACTGTCCCCGGACAGTACGGACGAAAAGCAAAACTCTGCAGGGTCCAGAGACGTGGTGGGGGTGGGCTCGTTCTTCCGAATTGGACCCCGTCCCCACGGAGACATGGCCATTTGCAAGGGGATGCCACGGTCAGAAATCTGCGGGTCTTTCCGGCAATGGGACCATTAAGTCTGGCTTCATCTGTACCTATATATTTCTACATGTATGCATCAATTTATTTATTTAGCGCCAACATTGTACACAGCGCTTTTGCAAAATTAGAGAGAAAAAAAAGGTAAATAGAGTACAAACAATGGAGACCAGAGCAACACGCAAATAATAAAGTACGGCAAAGGGAGACCCTGCACTGAAGAGCTTACAATCTAAGTGATATTGTACGAGGGCTTCGTGGGCGCCACTTATCGAACAGATGGATTTTGTGCTCTTTGAGGCTCAAACCTCGTACCTTTCTCTGCTTTTCCATTAAATCCTAAATTGCATCCGAACTCACCCAAATGAATAGGGAATGTAATTAGCATTGTAATGAAACAGCAGATGTGGACAGAGCTCTGAGCTTTAATCAACCCTAAACTGGCCATTAACTGACATCCTATGAGAACTACCCATAACCTTATTAAAGATGTTTTTATAACGATCCTCTTAATGCTATCATGTCATTTTACAAAAGCTGTCAGTCTTTGTTAAACCTTTCTATTAAAAAGATTACTTTTTCCCCCTTTACCGCCAACACACCATTTAATCCTTTCTGCTTGCTCTTCCCACTTCACACATCCAGCTTACTTTGCAACCTATGAAAATGGTAAATTAACTATGAAACGCTGCCACCTTTTCCCTATTCAAGAAAGTGATAAATTGAATGGCTTTGACCTGATGTGAAAGAGAGGGCAGGCATGGTAAAAGCATTTTAACACGGTGCGCGTGTGTTTCATCCCCTTCTCTGAGCAATGCACAGTCAATGAGAAATTACTGCTGTGCCATGTTCACTGCTTTCCTTTCTCTGGGTCTGGAACTCATTTGCCTTTCTGCTGCAGGTCATTCCATTAAAGCTCATTTTTGTTATGCATTCCAAAACGCAGCTCTTACACTGACAGTAAATGGTATCCTAATTTACAACCATCTTGCCGAGTTAACACAGAAGTGTATAATTGTAGTTGTATGTTTGAGGTCCCCTATTACCCACATTCATATATCACCCTCCACTCTTCAAAGATGAATGAAGCATGGGCATGTGTAACATTGAAGTGCCACAACATATGAGTGTTATAGTTTGCCTGGAGAATTGCAAGTGAACGAATATACACTAGTAACATGATTTGTTCCTCTACACCCTTTTAGTGCTCAAGTATCTCATAACTACCAAAACAATTTTTTTATTAAACACAGGGGGGGGGGGGGGAATCAGATGAAATTGTTTGATTTTTTTTATGTTTTACATGCACCAAGAAATTGTATTAGCTATAACGATTTATACACACAGAAAGAACTGCATTGCACCCATTAGAAAATACACCCGGTAGATTTAAAAAAAACAAACTCAAGTGCATTTTTTGGTTTTAATGTTGAATGGTAAATGTCTCCCACTCAACAATAAGATATATATATATATGTATATATATATATATATATATATATATATTGCTATTAGAAGGAGCAATCAGCAATGCATTTATTTTTGACGACGACAGAGTTAACTTTCAACAAAGTTGCCCGTTTGGATGCTTTCTCTACAAGTCTGATGGTGCAAAGCCTTCTTCAATTTCGATTGTTGATGATATCTTAATGCCATGATCAAAAAAACATAACGTGTCCTTTCTGCTTTATGTGATTCAGTGCGGTCACTGGTTTATAAGGATACCATCTGTCCATATAAAATACATTCACTGGCATGTATTACATCTCCCATGCAGCATGTAATCATGTGTGCGTTTGTCATCATTGTCTGACCAATTTATGCCAATTGTTTGACCCTATGAAACATGGTGTATATATCGACATTGCTGTGCCGTTCAAGAATAATACTTGCTAACTGCATGTTGTCCTAAAGCATTGTAATAATCATAGTTAACAGTATGCCCCAAAATAAAGACATCTACAGATATGTATTAAAAAAAAAAGTACACACTGTGTACAATATATTTATGTATATTATGTACAAGCAGACATACACAAATATATATATATATATATATATATATATATATATATACATACAGTGTTCGACAAACCTATACATTTGCTCGCCCCGGGCGAGTGGATTTAACCCCCGGGCGAGTAAATATTGGCCCAAGCAGCACACGTTTGGTACTAGGTAGCGAGTAGATTTTTTTGTGTGGCGAGTAGATTTTTTGCTGATTTGTCAACCACTGTATATATATATTTGTGTATGTCATATACACATGTATATATATACATACATATACGCACACATACACGTATAGAGAGAGATATGTAGCTTTTAACACCATAAGATGGGACACATTTTAGTCATATAAATGCTCTAGAATACATTGTTCACAAACATCTTGACAAACTGTTTGGGGAGATTTGAAGTGCAAGAGTGACTTGGCACACCTTGGTGGAATAACACGTTGCTGGGACCTCCAGCAGAATAAATAATGTAGGTATTTGTTTTTTATTACAAATAGTGGCCTTCCATGCCCTAAGGAGAATGCATGAACTCTCACAGCTTTCGTTACACAGCGCTACGCAGCATTGGTGTATATAGTGAAGGGTTATCATAGATCTTTAGAGTTGCCAACAAATCTTATGCCACCTCTAGCTTATAGGATTTTGTAGCAAAAACTTCTCATTTATTGCTTGAGTAAATGTGAAGTCTTTGTTTGTGTGTCATAGTTGTATTATATCATTGCCCATCACCTCCCAGTGTTGACTAGTTGGCAACCCTGGTGGGATATTCCAATTGTAAAATCAAAAATAAATAAAAGAAATAGCTGAAATTTTGGGATTCTAAGACAATAACATGTTAATTAAATAATTCTGATTAATAAAGTCAATTATTCCTTTGGTATTGAAAGGGAGAGGGATTGACATTCCCTTCCAAAGTGTGACACACACTCAAGTGAGAAATGCAAAACATTCATATTGTGTGTGTGTAAACATGCAGGTATAAAGCTGTAAAGCAGCAAAACATTCACATTGTGTGTGTAAACATGCAGGTATAAAGCTGTAACGCAGCAAAACATTCATATTGTGTGTGTAAACATGCAGGTATAAAGCTGTAAAGCAGCAAAACATTCACATTGTGTGTGTAAACATGCAGGTATAAAGCTGTAAAGCAGCAAAACATTCACATTGTGTGTGTAAACATGCAGGTATAAAGCTGTAACGCAGCAAAACATTCATATTGTGTGTGTAAACATGCAGGTATAAAGCTGTAAAGCAGCAAAACATTCACATTGTGTGTGTAAACATGCAGGTATAAAGCTGTAAAGCAGCAAAACATTCACGTTGTGGGTGTAAACATGCAGGTATAAAGCTGTAAAGCAGCAAAACATTCACATTGCGTGTGTGTAAACATGCAGGTATAAAGCTGTAAAGCAGCAAAACATTCACATTGTGTGTGTAAACATGCAGGTATAAAGCTGTAACGCAGCAAAACATTCATATTGTGTGTGTAAACATGCAGGTATAAAGCTGTAAAGCAGCAAAACATTCACATTGTGTGTGTAAACATGCAGGTATAAAGCTGTAAAGCAGCAAAACATTCACGTTGTGGGTGTAAACATGCAGGTATAAAGCTGTAAAGCAGCAAAACATTCACATTGTGTGTGTATAAACATGCAGGTATAAAGCTGTAAAGCAGCAAAACATTCACATTGTGTGTGTAAACATGCAGGTATAAAGCTGTAACGCAGCAAAACATTCATATTGTGTGTGTAAACATGCAGGTATAAAGCTGTAAAGCAGCAAAACATTCACGTTGTGGGTGTAAACATGAAGGTATAAAGCTGTAAAGCAGCAAAACATTCACATTGTGTGTGTGTAAACATGCAGGTATAAAGCTGTAAAGCAGCAAAACATTCACATTGTGTGTGTGTAAACATGCAGGTATAAAGCTGTAAAGCAGCAAAACATTCACATTGTGTGTGTAAACATGCAGGTATAAAGCTGTAAAGCAGCAAAACATTCACATTGTGTGTGTAAACATGCAGGTATAAAGCTGTAACGCAGCAAAACATTCACATTGTGTGTGTAAACATGCAGGTATAAAGCTGTAACGCAGCAAAACATTCACATTGTGTGTGTAAACATGCAGGTATAAAGCTGTAAAGCAGCAAAACATTCACATTGTGTGTAAACATGCAGGTATAAAGCTGTAACGCAGCAAAACATTCACATTGTGTGTAAACATGCAGGTATAAAGCTGTAACGCAGCAAAACATTCACATTGTGTGTAAACATGCAGGTATAAAGCTGTAACGCAGCAAAACATTCGCATAGTGTGTGTGTAAACATGCAGGTATAAAGCTGTAAAGCAGCAAAACATTCACATTGTGTGTGTAAACATGCAGGTATAAAGCTGTAACGCAGCAAAACTACTCCCCCCCCCCCCCCTCTGTTCTTCTAATTTGTATATGTAAAGCATCCAACAATGCATAATTCTACATTCTTAGTTAAACTGGGTTAAAAAAAAAAAAAAAAAAAGAGGTATAGGTGCGCTCAAAACTAATGGTGCCACTTCTAATTAGGATAAACAATTTATTATAGACTATTTTACAAAATGACATCAATAAGAGAGGAGGATAATAAAGAAAATACCCGTGCAAGGATTCACATAATGAATTTTAGTAGAACATATAAAAAATTACAATAGAACATATAAAAATGTATATACAGCTCAACTCCGTTATAGCACAATCTGAACGTGGCTCCTGATTTAAAAACATCTCCAAGGTTGTTTTTTTTAAAAATATTATAACATTCAATGCTTTATTGCGGGCGGACGGACGGACGGACAGACAGACGGACGGACACAGAGAGTAGAGAGCTGTAGATGCCAGTTAAGTCCTCGCGTGGCAGCCATTGTGCCATCCCGGTTATAACGCGGTCTCATTATGTGGACCCCGAGCACCACATTATAACGGGGTTCCGGTGTGTGTATATTATAAACAGCACATGGACTATGCCACATAGAACATGAACAGTGCTACATAGAACAGTGCTGCATATAAAGGTAGCAATGTTGCATTAGAATAGATTCAGTGTTACCAGGTCTCCCATGTAAGTCACGAACTGCTCTTTGAAGAAATTGGCAGGTTGTGAAGCAGAGTAATGAATGTTCCACTCCGAGTGAATGGAACGCAGATAGGGAAGGCACCCGCTTTCAGCTCGATGAAGCAGTCACACTCCCAGTGTGGAGAAAGTTAAGTTCAGTCTCTGATGGCACTCCACCTCTGATCGTCACTGCAACCAGACGCCCGCTGTCCGTTGGACATACATCACATTCGGTTAGGGAATGCACCCGCTCAGCGTTAGGCTCAACATGACACAGTCTTTGAGGTGGTAAAGTCACCTGAGTTACACCACAGCTGTAATTGTTAGATAAAAATAAACCTGGTCTTCTAAGTGGATTCATTGTGCTAAATAACCGCTACAAAGGCTAAATATAGAGCAGCGATGCGCAAACTAGGAGGCACACCACAGGGGGTGGCAGATTTTTCTGGGGGGGCGCAGGCGGTTCCAGAGGCCCCTGTGCTCTCTCCCAAGGCATTTAAATTAAATGCCGGGGTATCGCGTGAGGCCTCTGCAACGCTATATTTACCTAGGTTCAGGCGCTCTGTGACGCGTGTCACATGACCCCGCAGCATCATTTGATGCAGGTCTAAGGAAGGGCGTGGGGGGGCGCGAGCATCCAGGCAGGGAAGACAGGGGGCACAGCAGCAAACGTTTGCGCTCCCCTGGGGTATAGAATGACAAAGAGAAATAGCACACAATCTATTTCCAACGCGTTTCGTATAAACAGATACTTCATCAGGGTCTTTTCTTTATTACTTAAGCTGGCAATCGTTGGTGCTCCTGTTATAAATCTGTAAAAATCCTAATTGTGTTCCAAACATAATGGCCGCCATATAGTTTCAATCAGTCCTTCAGTCAGTGAAACTCAGCAGCTATAACGTTTCTTGATATTACAAAAGGTAATACTGACTATTGTTACAGTTTGCAGCTCAAACTGCTGGGAACATTTGCAACAAATTATCCCAAACAGGAAAGTGTTGCAGAGATCTTGCACTGCTGGAGAGGTGTGCTAAGCCTGCGATAGAAATCAAAGGATGCTCAGTATATTAAATGCATTAAAAATGGCATTCCACGTGTTCTGCTGCTTTAAATCAAACCGCACATTGGCAAAGAGTAAGATAATGTCCAAGAGAACTAATATTTTTCAAAGCAGAGAGAATGGTTACTTGTGTCAATCTGTTCAGTTTGTTGGTAAGCAAATAGTGCATTGTCTGAATGAAGCCATTTAGAATGAAGTGGGCATCCAAGCTCAATGGCCTTATATACTATGCATCTCTCTTCTCTCCTTCCCCCCCACCCCTCCCCTCCGCTGGGAAAAAGTTCAGCTCCATTCCCATGAATGGGACTAAAGTATACTCCAGCATTAGGCAGGATGTCTTCACAACATTTTAGGGGCCAATGAAACAAAGCACACTCTGTAATGTGCCAAACATAAAGATGTCCAAATTAAAGTGGGGGGCATTTTATGTAATGGTCATTACTCTTTATAACCATGATGCATCATCCGTGTGCACTTTCCTTTCAATCTAAAATGAGTATAATAAACATGAGCATTTTGGTATGCAATTTAAAATGTAGGCACAGTTTCATTGGGCGCACGGGTTCCTTTTCCTATTGTGTGCTTTTATGTTTGATGCACTTATTGTATTATATTTCCAAGTATTCGAAGGTCTATGTTGTGAAGAGATACGTACATTGTTGGTGGTATATAAATACAATAATACATACAAATAAAAGCGCACACCAAAATAAAAAAATTCTTATTGGTTCAATCCTACTAATATTCTTTGGCTGCTATTATTCTACTAGTAATGTTTTTATTACTATTTTTTATCATTAGTAACCCCATTTACTGCTAGCTGCTTGGTGTAAAGATTTATATGGTAAAATTAAAGCGATACCACCATATATGCTGTGATTCCCCTCCCCCGCGTTTGTTGTTGTTGAGGGGTTGCCCAAAAGACTAACTTTCAGAAAGAAGAGCTAATGTCTTCAAATATACCTCATCTGACACCTACCCCCTGGCTAGAAGGAAAATACATCTCTACTCTTTAAAGTCAGAGGGGGATAGGAGGGGCTACCTAGCCATTTCCTACAGAGAGCCAGGTGCCAAATGGGGAATGCCAAAGGGACATTTTCAGGCAATCTAAAGAGATAACCTCTATGGAAACTGCAATGTCAGTTTTGTAACCTCATGACTGAACATGAGAGGTGAACACTGGATTAAAAGGGAAGTGCTTTGGGAGTTAGAAGAAAGACTGGAGAAGGCAATACGCCGCACAAGCAGCCGCGATTACCATGCGATTAGCAGGCTACAGAAATTCAAGGAGGGCCCAACTTATAAGGAAGCTTTGAAAAACTAGTAACAAGTTACATGAAGGAGAATTATGTGAACAACCAGGAAACTGCTTCCATACACACAGAAGAGATGCCGAGAATATTATAATCTAAATTCACTGACGACCTTGGGAGACTATGAAACTTAAATGTAAAACAAAAAACATAAAGTGAAAAAAAAGTGGCTTAAAGGAGCAATCCATGCAATATTCTACAGGTGTTTTTTTTAATGAGTTCTGTAATATTAGATAATTACTACATTTAAAAAAAAAATCATTCAACTCAATGCCATTTGTAATTAGTTTTTATACACTGCGTATCCTTTGATTTCTATAGCAGGCTTTAGCACACTTTCCAGCAATGTAAGATATTTGCAACACTTTCCTGTTTGTGATAATTTGTTGCCAATGTTCCCAGCAGTTTGAGCTGCAAACCGTAATAATAGATAATGTTACCTTAGTAATATAAGAATACATTGTAGCTGCTGAGTTACACTGACTAAAGGATTGGTTTAAACTGAAAGACAGCCATTTAGTGAACCCTGGGAAGCAGGATTTGTGCTGATTTATCATGGGAGAAATAATGGATCGGCTGCTTAGGTAATTAGTTTTTAATAAAGGTAATCAAAGGCTGTTTTTATTTTTATTTTTTAAGTGCCACTTCAACGTGATTTTCTTATTTTTATTAATATTATTATTATTAGTGCCTTATAAGATCCATCACCCTGGTTTTTTTTTAAATTGAAATCAGGTCATGTAACGTCACTTTGCCATGGCAACATGACATCATGACGCCGACGCCAAGGTAAGGGGGGGGGGCGCAGAGAGAGGGGAGCAGCCGGCAGGGGGGCACAGGGAAAATAGATTGTGCTCCCCTGGTGTATGGTACACAAATGTCATATATTGACTTGTTATGCTGCACTGATGAAATACTGGCAGAAGCATGTTATAAGGATTTCCTTATTCCTAACTTAACACAAGACTGATGACTTCCCCTACAATCCATAGTTAAGGGGAATGTCATTCAGAATATGCAATACATGAAACTCTAGAACTACTGTTGGTAGGGTAGGGTTGCAGTAAATTAGGGACACAAGTAAAACACAAACAGATATCTCCTGATAGCTATATTATCAGGAACAAATGTAAGGATTACTATAGAGTAGCGGCGCGCAAAGTGGGGGGCGTGGGGTTTACAGCTCATAAAAAAGGTGACTAACAAAAAGCATTCATCATTTCCCCCCTATACAGTGACACAAACTTAGCATTTAACCACCCTAATGCCCGAATGACGTACCTGTTTACGGCACACCAAAGGTCCTGGTGCCATAACAGGTATGTCATTGTAACAATGCTTGTTTTTCATGGGCTGATTGGATTGCCCGATTCAAATGGAAGTGGAGGGTCACCACTTCTGTTTCCATCGTTGGTTGGTAGTCGCAGTCATGTAATCGCTACCAAGTGATTACATGCCTGACAGTCCCGGAAGTCCATTGACACTTGGCCAAACTTCCGGCAGCAAAATGTCACATAGATTTAGCAAAATACAGTATAATACTAAAATAAATAATGGATAAAGGATTAAAGACAAGATCCCATGAGAGTGTTATGTCCTTCAAGCCGTCAATGCAGTAGGGGCCTGTGTTGTTCTTAATAATAATTTTGGACAACTTCATAATCATCTTTCCGAGTGGTGTTTCCTGGTCTTCTAGAATCCACCTTGGTCAGTGTTTCCTACAACCTTTTGTTGCAGGCCACTGACAAACATTGAAAGTGTGAAAAAAAAGTCGCCTAGCATCCACATAATAGGGAATGCATTGCTTGTGCAGACGCTAGGGAAGCAGATTTATTGGTGAACTTCAGGAAGGACAAAGAGAGAGCAGCTGGCTCCTTAATATGCAATCTAATAAAATGGAAACCGTTACAACATTTTTATTCAGATGCTATTATCTTGCAACAAAGCTAGAATGAAACCTATGAAGAGGGAAGAGAATTAGAGATGGGCTTTTAATAAAGAATTCATTTTGATGGTATGAAGGGACATATTTTTGGTAAGTTCTTGAAAAACGAATTTCATGCAACAGAACAGGAGCCACATTTAAAATCCATCCCAGAATGGCTTCCTTAACTATAGCTAAAAAGGTATTATAACTAATATTTCCCCATAGGCTGGTACAAACTAATTTACTACTGCTCACAATGCACGAGCCAAAAATAAAAAAAATCTCATCAGCCCTAGAGGCATGAAATTGGGGAGGGGTTTGTATTAGAGTAAATCACTTATGCTAGGAAAAACCATTCAGGAGCCAGTCATGAGCTGCAATATACACATACTCAGGGCTGCCAACAGGGGGGGGGGGGGGCTGCTGGGGTTGGCGTCCCGGGCCCGGTGGGTCGGGGGGCCCATGCGCGGCTGTCAGGGCCACCAAGAGGGAGGGACAGAGCATAATGACTGCCGGTCGCGGCTGGGCCCCAGCTCTGCATCAGATGCAGGCCTCCCTGTCCCAGCCTCTGACGTCAGCGCACCTCAGCTTCCGGTGCATGCTGACTGGAAGCTCTGCATCAGATGCAGGCCTCCCTGTCCCAGCCTCTTACGTCAGCGCACCTCAGCTTCCGGTACGTGCTGACTGGAAGCTCTGCATCAGATGCAGGCCTCCCTGTCCCAGCCTCTTACGTCAGCGCACCTCAGCTTCCGGTGCGTGCTGACTGGAAGCTCTGCGTGGGACACAGAGCGAGGAGGCCTGTATCTGATGGCCGGTCGCGGACGGGCCCCGACTCTCCGCTGAACCCCGACTCTCCGCCGGTCTTTAAATATGTATTGGAGGGAGTGGGGGTCTTTTTATATGTATTGAGGGGAGGGGAGTTGAAGCTATTGCTGCTCAATTGAGTGCTACCAAGTACTGAATCTAAGGCTGGGGCCATAGAGGGGGTAGCAGGGCTGAGGCGCGCTGACGCTCGCCTGCTGAAATCTGCGTGATTTCATGCCCATGCAGACGAGCCAGCGGGCACGATCGTGAGGCGGGGGGAGACTGAGGGAGGCAGGGCAGTGATGTCGCTGGGCCAATCGCCTGCGACGCACCGACGTCACGGCGCCGTGACGCTGCTTCGCGCTGATTGGATGTTTTCAGCCGACAGCGCTCTGAAAAACAGTTTGGCTGTCGGCTGAAAAATCCAGCGCCTCAGCACGCCTGCGGACGCTCGCGTGAGCCCCCTCTCAAGACATCCTCATGGAAGATGCAGGGGCTCAGCGCGGAGCGTCCGCACGGCTCAGCACGGACGTGCCTTCTATGGACTCAGCCTTAAGGTTCACATACTTTTTCACACATTGATATTGACTGTTGAATAATTTGTGGATCAGGTTATCTATATCTATTATTAGGACTTAAGATTAAGCTCTAATAAAATTATAGGTTTGAAATATGTGAAAATCTGAAGTGGATCACAAAGTTTTAACCTTTCAGTGGTTCATTTTGGGGACCGGCCGGTCATGACTCTATGTGGGATCTTCTGATCTCCACTGTGAGTGTTAGGCTTACCCTCCACATATTGTATTACAACTGTATTTCCACTGCTCTACGGGTTTTTCTTTCACACGTCCTGTGAGGTTAAGAGCTCCTGACTGTGTTTTCCCTGTCTGCTTTGTGTGTTTTTAATTGTTATATTTTTCACCTTCTTCTTATTGTTGTTTCAGTCCATGAAAAAATAAACATTTTTGGTTATTATTACTTTACAAGATCAGAGTGCTTGTGTTGGGATTTCTTTGTCTTTTTTTCGTGTTTCCACATTCTAGTTCCCATAGCACAGCCACTTACCTGCAATTTTGGTATATTTGTGGTTTGTGATCATATTTATATTCTTTGGTTTTCGATGTGGTTATGTTTGTGATATATATATATATATATATATATATATATATATATATATATATATATATATATATATATATAGATAGATATAGATATAGATATAGATATATAGATATTGTGACATAGTCCAAAGATGTTAGGCAGCTTTCTGCCCCATTTTAGGTCAGAAAGTGCAGGAATAGTTAAAAATGATCCGTTCCACAGCTTCCCATTAACTCAGGCAGCTGGATGGAAAATCCAGACCACAGATTACAATGGCTCTAGTTCTCCCTCACCTGCTCTTCTAATCACATGCACAGGTATTTAGAGCAGAGAGGTTTTGCATTTCAGTCTCTCTCCTTAGAGCCTGGAGGCTGGGGGTATCGCTGCTCCCCGGAATCCAGTTCGGGGTGGACGGCCCCTCCAAGTATCACAGTACCAGAGGATTTGCCTGGACACTTGGGACCGAGTTCCCACCACGAACAGATAAGACAAAACAAATGTTTATTGCTGTTGCTAAAAGACTGTGCTGTATCTAGTGACCCTAAATGAGAGAGCATTGTTTTAAGCTGGGGAACCAGGTTAGTTGGCCCAGCAGCTGTTAGAGAGACTGATTCTGATGTGTAGTTAGATCCCTGAAAGGGATAGGATTTTGTTTATATAATTTGGTTTCTTTTTACTTGAAATAACAGTGTGGGAAATACTGTAACACTGAAATGAGTGAACTGCTGAATGAAAGTATCTGAGTACCTCTAATCTACACTTGTTAAAGCTGCAGTACCTTACTTGGATGAAAATAAAGCAGGCAGAAGCCTGAGTTAAGCAGCATAATACTTTGCATGGTCCTGTTTTTTTGTATAAATAACCCTAGAAGACTGTGTCGGGAAGAACCCAGACAGACGTCAGCGCTACAAAAGAGGGGCGTTTGTCACAATATATATATATATATATATATTTAAAGCACAGCGACTCTGGAGCTGAACCCCTGTTCATTTCAGCTCTGGGGACCCACTGCTTCCAGAGATACTTACCTGCAAATTAGGTGCTTTGAATGCTCATTTACAAAGCTTTTACTTCGATATATATATATCTATATATATATATCTATATATCTATATATATATAGATATATATATATATATCTATATATATATAGATATATATATATATCTCGATCTATCAAATATTGCAAATCCCGACGTTTCGGTCCTGTGAAGGTCAGGCTTTGTTTAACTGGTGGATGAATAAATCCTTTTTTTTTTTTTTTTTTGTATTACCCCAAACTACCCATCACCACCCACCTCTCTGCTGAGAGTTTCTGACATAGTGTGTGTGGCCATTTTTTTTTTGTTATTCCCCCTCCCCCCCGGACATTTTACATCTTTAAGTCAATTGAACTGGTTTTCTGTTACATGGTACTATTTACACATCATCTTCTTTTGGACTTACACTTGAGGAAGTCGCAGATTTGTGACAAAACGCCTTGGGACACTCTCACATCAGTTTTGTGTGTATCTTGCAGGCAGCTCTCCACACAGGGACTGAAGCAGGAACATTGGAGTTAGCGACAGGTTTGTTTGCTAGCAACGCTGAGGTGGAAACGGCAATTCATTTGAGGCCTACCGGAACAGGAATTTCAAACATATTCTTGTACAAACCACCATCGGGAGAATTTCCCTTATTTGTGACACCACCACGGAGTGCTATAATATTCCCTTCAGCACCAATTTCATTGAATTTGGGCGGTTTCGGACGCTCGAGCATCCAGAGAGAAAAAGACAGAGAGCCACTGGCTGCAGCAGGGTACATGTCGGTGCATACTTGATCATCTAACAACAGGGTGATAATGATCCAGGCCAGTCTTTCTTCAGATCTTACTCTACTATAATGTATGGATCGGCAAATGGGAATACAAAACCAGGACAGGACAACTGCTACTAAAAATAGTGCTGTGAAAACAGCACTGCAGGTACAATTAATCCCCATCCAAACAATCTTCCTGTCTTTTTTTGCTTCTTGTCTTTGAGGCACGCGGATATCACCCAAGCTCATTTGGACCTGATGCTTGATTTTGAACCAGATTCTCTCACTTCAAGGGATCAGTCCCCAAATCCGAGGCCACTAGCTCTTTAGCTCTGGAAAAAATGCAGATTTGTTGTAGGTTGTGATACACACCTTTGTTGATGACATTTAATGTGTTTACAGAGCTTTGAAACCTCAAAAGGTTTTCGTCTTCAGGTATACTGTCAGAAACTGCCATGTTGGTGTACTATAATGTATCAGCAATTTTCCAGGGCCAATACGGCTACTAGAATTTTAACACTGGCTCTTTGAGAAGCAATATATTACGTTGTCGTAAATTAAAAAAAGCTGCTAGGCAGCAAAGATCGGAAACCCGCAAGATTTTCACTGTATTACTTGTTATCGTAAAACAGACTGTAAATCCTAACTTTCTCAATAGGGAGTTCAGTTTTTATGTTTCCAACAACCTAACGCATCTGGTTGGCTCTGTTTTAGGGGAGATTTGTATTAACTCCTGTTCTTAAGCACATAAAAACCCTCCCAAACAATAAAAAGACTGCATAATGAGGTGGAAAAAAGTTAGAAGGGAATTTGTTAGGATAAGCTACAACGCTGTTCAGCTAAATAAAAGTACATATGCTGTAACTTATGTGGTAAACAAGATATCTTGACTGACAATGGAGTATTTGTTTAAAGACAGGGTGCAACCTTTTAAAAAATATAGGCTAATAATATTATTAAACAAAGTGCAGGAGCACTTAAGTTAACCTAATTGATGCATCATATTTTCTCATCAGGGAACAGCTGTTTTGGACACAAAGGGCCTTAATCTGTATATTCTGTAGCGGCCAATTTCGAACAAAAATTCCTATTGAAGTCAATATTGATTTTTGGCCAAACAGCCGCTTTGGACTAAATAGAATTACCCCTTATGAGTATAAAAGGAACTGCAGTGCATTGCAATTCATTACTTATCCATTTGATTTTTAACTTTTTTACAATCTTGCCTTGTATCACCACCAAGGGCAGAGTTCAGGTTAACCTCCCTTCTCCCACACAGGGCCCTACCTGTGGAGTGGTAGCGATTGTTGAAGCTGGGCCCATCTTCAAGTGGGGCCTAACTTCCATGTCAGGCCAGTCAGGGCTGGCCCCCACTGGCAGGGCACCTACGGTCACAGGGAGAGCCTAGGAGGGCTTAGAGGAGGGTGGAAGAGAAGGGGGCAAGAACGGCATTCCGGCTGCTGGAGGTGGGGTATCTAAATAGTTGTGGGCCCTGGTGCAGCTGAACCGGCTGCATCTATGGTAGTCGGGACTGATCACCATACCACTTTTTTTTCCATGATTAAAAATCATACCCAAAAAAAAAAAAATTCACTAGATCTTCAAAAAGTTATGTTTTAGTCAGGTATAACAAACTGAGAAAAGATTGCTATAAAAGTCAGATGTGAGCACTTCAGCTTTACAATCTTGTAGCAGATATAAAAATACCAATGGCGACCATTTTAAGAGAATCAGCAAACATTGTTTACACATCATGAATAGGTTCCTGTTTTGGGGAAATATTTAACAAGCTAACACAGCGTCCAACTACGATGAAAGAGGAATGTAAAAATTAAATGTAAAGAAATGTATTTAACAGAGATGTCAACCTCCAAGGGCCTAAATATGAGATTTTAAGGTTATGTATCACAAAAGGGACCCCGTAGTTCAGGTTAAATTTAGAAAAAAAATGATTTCTCCTGTTCATGCTACATTTCACTCATATCATGGGCCCTAAAACGTCGATGATTCTCATGGCTGACTGATAGCAATACCGCAGCAAAGACATTTCAGTATCGACTTATTTTCATTTTTAATTAGCACAGTATTACCATCATATCAGTATATTGCCCAACATTACCTATAAACACAATGCACTGAAGTCACTTATCACGCACAATGAGAACTGCTTTTACTGTGAACATAAAATATATAAAACGTCTTGCTTTACTGAAAAGCAACTTGAATAACATGCAGCCACAGCAGATATACATAGCTAAATGGGCGAGAAAAAACCTCCACCGTTAGCATATAGCCAATGAAGAATATTACTTGTGAGCAAATTCACACGTCTTAGACAGGTCTGCAACCCTGCCTTTCACCATTATCACCTAGCATACAGTGCTCCCACTGCAACAAGGGATTTTGGGAAATGACATGGAAATGGTCACACAATGTGTCATCTTTTGCCTGAAATCCATTTTTACATGGAACCCTTAACAAATTCTCGCTGTTGACACAGCTTTTAAGTACAGCATGGACTGCAGCGCCAGTATAACCAACCTCACACTGATGAGACCCAAAAGGTCAAAACAGCTTTCTATGAGTGGTTTGACTGGCTTTGCATCTAATCCCATGCTGTGCTTAAAAGCTGTGTTAGCAGTGAACATTAGCTTATAAGGGTTCCATGTAAAAATGGATTTCAGGAAAAAGGTGACACAGTGTGTACCCATTTGCATGTCATTTCCCAGAATCCCTTGCTGCAGTGGAAGCACTGTATGCTAGGTGATAATGGTGAAAAGCAGGGTTGCAGACCTGTCTAAAGAGACATGTGAATGTGCTCACAAGTGATATTCTTTATTTGCTATATAACTGGGAATATACTACTAGTTTTTGTGGTGGTATGAGGAGGCCTTCAAAAGCAAATACTGTCAGATCCGAATATAGTAAGGTCCCTCTTCAGTTCTATTGATCCCCTATGTTGCCAGAGGCTGCTGTCAAAAAACAGAATCACAAAGGCAAATTTTCAAACTGTCCTTCCCCCTACATTACAAAATAAACTTAAAAGGGTTTTGTTTTTTTTAAATACAGTATTTAAAAAAATAAATGAGTTTTTGTGTAAATTAAGCAAGGAAAGGTTTGCTTTTTGGAAAGCCATCTGTGATATAAAAGCTGCTCTTTAAATAATTAGTACAAAATACACATTATGCAAATGTCTTAGCAGCCAGGGCTGTGATGCATACATGCATAATATACAAGAAAAGATCAGCATTTCATTATCTATAAAGCAAGGGGGTCATTTATTAAAAGTGTGGCTCAAACCCAGAAATGACTCAATTCTGTGTCAGATTTGCAAAATGTACTGAACTTTTCAGATCTCCTTACACAATTAAAAAAAAATCTTTAGATCAAATCAAAGAATAAGAGTATTGGATACGCACAAGCCTTAGACCCCAAGTATCCCTTTAGGGGGTGTCTAGGAGGGCTGAATGAGTAGCTCGGTGGTATGTCCGTCTTATCGCTGACTTTCAATGGGTGATTCTGGTTCAGCTCTCCTCGCGACCTTGGGCAACTCACCTTAACTCCTGCCTAATTTCCTCAGGCACAAAGAAAAATTGTAACCTCTTTCGGGCAGGGACACATGGTCTCTACAAACACTGCAATGCCTTGTATACTTAAGCACTATACAAGAAAATAAAAGTACTATGAATATATAGTAATATCATTCAGAATATATAATATATTATGATGAGGCAGCAGTCCCTGCCCGGTATAGGGGACAGAAACCAGCACATTCTAAGTAAAAAAAAAAGCCAAAACGTCGACCAACTGAATAAATCTGGAAATCTAATTTATTTCTACCTAAAGTCGAGTGTGTTTGTTCTTGTTCCAATGTGTGTGTATGGAGTGTGTATATATCCATCTAACTCTGAAACATGGGTACTCAGGTTGGGGGGTTCCGACTGTGTTACACTGCATCTTTATTAAAAAAAAAAAAAGGTGTTGTTCAATCAATGAAGAACAATCAACATTCCTTACAGATTGGTTTGCCAGTGTTGACTCAGCCTGAGGCCATTTTAATCTCCCACTGCACATAGACTTTCTTCCTAAACTAGGCGGTTCCAATTTTTAAGAAACTGTCGCAAAAACCTATTCCTGTAAATACTTTTCGGAATGGTTTAAAAAATATGTGTATTTAAAGTGATGGGAGATGTGGCAAAGGGGAGGGGGGGAGAGAGAGACACACAGAGATTGCTACTTGGAGCAAAACATGTTAACATATAATTATGTTTGAATATTGTCAAATTCAGACTGGAAAATAAACCATCAAAATCGTTTAATTTCATGGGCTTTGTGCATATTACTTCAATGATCAGAAATAGGCATCTGAAAAGGGCTAAACAGCCCTTTGGCAATTTGCACGTGTATATCCCTGAAGCCATTCACCACTTGAAAAAGACCGCTTTGGTCGAAACGTCGCTACCGTTTTGGCTCATTAAATAGCATTCAAAAATCCGATGTGCCTTGTGTCATTCTTTCATTTCTGCATTAATTGGATTGCCAGCAGGACTTCTTGCAAAACACAAGTGCACCGGTAAATATGTATCGTTTTTTATTATATGGGGTGAAGCAGTCATCTTTCTCTTTGCAATATCCCTACATTCCTAACCTCCTGACGAAGTACTTGGTACGAAACGCGTAGAGGTCACGACAGGTCATCCTGCGCGTATATGCTGGTAAGCTGAGACGGAGCCTGTAGGAGACAGCAGCGTTTTTTTCCATCTCCGCGGTGCTGAGATCCGGATCCTGTGCAGCCACCGCGAGTCTGCTGACTGTCTCAGTGTGAGTGTCCGTTTCCCCTTGCCAGTGCCCAACCTTATGGCGGTTTCTATACAAATCTGTTGATAGGTTAGGTTGTTTTCATGTTTGTTTTTTTCTTTCATGTGTTTTTATATAAATTTTACTGTATTTGTATACTGTGCAGCTTAGGGTTTAGTCACCATCAGGTGTTCTCCTGGGTAGTACTTAGCCGTCCAGCTGCACAGCTGTTCTGAGGTGGGGTTGGATCCCCTCAGAGTTTGTGTGTATTTTTAATAAATTACCTTCCACTAATCCCTGGTGCGCATTTGTGCATTTTTTATTATCTTGTATTTCAGGGTGCCCTCCCCCCTTTTAAAGGGGGGTTCACCTAGATTTGAGAGTTTCTGGGGAGACGCTTTATGTACATGCTGCAAAGGGATCATCCACACCATCATACAGCACGAGCGCTGAATATCCTGTTTTTTCTCCCTACATTCCTACAGGATAGAGTTAACAGGGAAACACAAGGGGTTGCATCTGCTGCTACCAAAAGAAAAAAGGCCCATGGCCCCTGTAGTGATTACAATTTGATAGAATTAGATATTAGTCACTTTTGTGAGCCCTGTAAACCCAGTTATGGATGAAAAATGACCCCCTGAGATTGCCATGGAAACAAAAAAGTATACACACACGCAAACATCAATAAGGAAGGAATTGAACAACTCTGTTACGATCCTAGAAACGAACAAGACACCCTTACTCCAATGAGCAAAAACCTCAGTGCTTTCTACTGAGAAAGACTTCACAAGGTTGAGTGTGGCTATGCAGAGCAACAGCCTCCATCCTTGGCACCTCCTTTGAGACTGCCAATGTCCACTGCTATTATGTTTTTTTCCCATGTAGGCATAGGAGTCTGCCAACTAAACTAGTAGCAATTCATCATTATTAATTTTGTTTGTGAACACTTTGTTTAACATATGCCTCATAAACCTGGAGCCAAGAAAATGCATATTAGGCTATTTTCTGGCTTGTGTACTGTGAAGTGTGATTTGCATAAAATTTCTGCTAAAGCAGACATGTTTTTCATAATTGCCTGCATATAATGCAATGTTAAACTGAGAGAGGGCAGCAGAGCCCAAGAGAGATCGCGAGAGAATGAGAGAGGCAGAGAAGAAAGGATGAGAGAGGGAGAGAATGAAAGAGAATGAGAGAGAATGAAAGAGAAAATGAGAGAGAGAGAGAATGAAAGAGAATGAGAGACAATGAAAGCGACAGTGAGATAATGAGAGAGAATGAGAGAGGGGGGAGAAAGAGGGAGAGAGAGTGAAAGAGAATGAGAGAAAGAGAGAGGGAGTGAAAGAAAGAAAAGAGAAAAGAGAGAGGGAGTGAAAGAGTGCGGGAGAGAACGAGTGTGAGAATATTAGAGAGAGGGAAATAATGAGAGTGAAAAAGGACAACAGAGGCAGGGAGAGAGGCAGAAGATAGAGGCAAAGCTCCTGCTCAGGCTCTCTCTACAACTCAATGTTCCACAATTCCATTTTAACCCTTAGGCTGCCCTTATGAGGCTCATTGAAAGTCACAAGAGTGGGCATTCTAAAGGCCTTAAGGAAACTTAATTTCATTTAACTTCATTTTTTTTGGACTCTCGGAACAAATCGAAGCAGTACTCCAGGGTCGGGTTGCGATCACGTGATTGCTACTTGAAGTGGTCACAATCACATTTTCTGCCATCACAAGTTAATGTTGGTACCTGTTTCTGGTTGAAATTCCTGGGTATTTCATAGGCCAGAAATCTTGGTTTCCGAGTGTTCAAGTTTTAGGGACAGTGTACTTTAAAAAACAAAGTTGCAGCTTTCGCTCGAAAAAGGGTCTGAACTTGGATCCAACACAGGAGAAAAGGGTTGTCAACATATTTTAGGTATGGACCATGGCCGTAAAATAATGCACATTAAAATGAAAAAAAGTGACGGCAAATCCCCCAAAATACAAATACAATGTTCTTGTCAAAGTATTCAAAGATGTATGGACCTGAATCGCTGTTGTTGCTTCTCTATGTTTCCTGCAATAAACCTTCTTTGATTACTTTGACAAGAACTTTGTAGTATCTTACCATTTTGGGGATTTGCCGTTGCGTTTTTTTCTCGTTTTAGTATGCATTTTGTGTTGGCCACGCAGACCGTTTCTTTTCCCCTGCAAGATTTTTGTGCCCCCACTTTTTCTCAAGAACAGTAAGCACAATGTGTTTCATACTCGCGCCTTTCATGATATCATTTCATACTATAGCATACAAACATAAGAAAAAGACCTCCGCACACCAACTGTCGCTACATAAACATTTTTATCCCATCACATTCCCACGTTTGTGTACACCAGCTCTAACTAGCTTTATTTTTGGAATGTCATGGAATAACATTTATTTACATACAGTTAGAGTGCTGTGGATCTTTTCTCTCGTGTCTTTTTCTTGCTGATAGTGGTGCTGATCAGCTGTCACTCGCACCCATGGATCCACGTTACTGACGGAGGTGAGGCGTGTCGTCTTCCATGCCGATCTGTCTATAGCATAACTTACAGGTTTCAAAGTCTCATACTTTGCTGACGTTACTGTAACAGTGTCTTTATATGAACTGTGCTGAAATCCCCTACTTATAAAACATGGACTTAAAAATGTATTTATAACAGGCAAAGGAGAACACCAAGCAAGAATGCTTCTTTTTTTAGACAGTGCTCACACTCCAAAAAAAACTTTACATCTCAGCCAAGCCATGGCAATGTTGTATTGAGGCACATCTAGGAATAATGCTTGTAATTCCCAATGGTCCGATGAACAGACATACAGTTTTCATAATTCTATCATTGTGCTCCATGGCTGACTGAATGTCAAGCCAGTGCCAAGCTACGGGTTCCCATTTGAATGACATATGGATCCAGCCAACCAGGGAGATGTTAGAACATTAAATGCCACAAACAGACCGGAGAAGCATACAAAGTGCCAAATTAGTGCTCACGCAACCGTGCACACTTGAGGATCTCACTTTCTCATTTTACGCTCTTGGAAAAAAAATGGTGCAAACCAGCAGAACTAAAAAGCACCACTTGCTATCTAAGGCAACGAATCAGCACAGAAAGCCATGCAGGCAAGAGGGAATGAGGAAGTAAGGCAGGGCTCTTCAAACTAGGTGGCATAAGAAACAGTGCAAGTAGCAGGCCCGGAACAGTATTATAAGGATATATTTAACAAGAGTTAAAAACATTACAGTAGGACCACTCTAATTCGGCGGGTTTGGTTCCAGTCCCCCGACAAAATGCGGAAATGCAGAACATATATATATATATATTTGTGCAAAGCGCACAAATGCTATGTCCAGCGGCGATTTCTCATCTCTCCACCCTCCTATGGCGTCCCAGAATGAAGCATTTTGCGCATGCGCTGACTCGGCGGCCCCATTCTGTGCATGTGCGGACTCGCAGCCCCCGTCCTGCGCATGCACGGTCACTGCGTTCCCTTCTGCAGGCATGAAACAGTACCGCTGTATTGACGGATCGCCAAGAAGCGGGGCCCTACTTTGTACAGATGAAATAGGCCTCATTGTTCTCATGA
This sequence comes from Ascaphus truei, assembly GCF_040206685.1. Taxonomy (NCBI): domain Eukaryota; kingdom Metazoa; phylum Chordata; class Amphibia; order Anura; family Ascaphidae; genus Ascaphus; species Ascaphus truei. Next base: position 230,509,702 of record NC_134486.1, on the reverse strand, counting down.
TACCTCAACATTCTTAGGCCGCATCTAGGGCGCGCGCGGCGCAAACAAGATGCAGTAGAATCTATGGGGCCAGCCATTGTACGCGCGTCCGTGCTAGCGTGTGGCAGATTTTTTTTAAACACAAATTATTTCATTTTTTCGCACGACGTCCGCGTCACGTGAGTGGTTCAACCAATGAGGGCGAACCAGCCTTGTGACATTATAGCCACGTCTACACCATCCCGTCGCGAGCAATCAGAGTCCACTGATAGCTCACGCGACAGGTGCGCGCGACGCCATGTGCTCCGTCGCGCGCGCCTGCACCCTATCCGAGGCCTTACACATGCTTCAAAATAATGAAACTTTTCATATACTTGTATGGTAATGTTGCAGCAAAATACTACACTAGGCTGGGGCATACCTCAAAAAGGGAACAGTTAACAGTGTGAACACGTTAGGAAAAAAATGACATTTGCATTATCGTAGCTGAAAGCCGACTTTTGGTGTGAAAAATTGCACTTGTTAGTTTAAGAAACTGCAGTAAAATTGGCAGAACGAGGCTTTCCAAGGACCACTCGTATGCCGCATTCGGCCGACGGGCTGCGAGCTGAAACTTAACCAATGAAGTGGACTAGTAACTGAAATAAGATAACTAATAAGACCAATAATGGGTATATTTTTATTGTACAGCATGGCACATTAAGGCTTGGCAACTTGGTCTGGTTTCATGTAGGCATTCTATATATGCGAGAAGCACATTTGTATTAAAAAGTCACATACTGTAGTTGAGATGCAAACACCTATGAAATAACCAAGGAATGTGCTGGATAGGAAGTGAACTTTACAAGGACTAAAAAGTCAATATTTGCATTGCAGCTTTTACTTTTACATGTAGCATTAAAATCCATCTAGTTCAGACTTCCACAAGTAGTTTGTGCTACAGGCTTCTTATGGAAGCTCATTTTCCCATACACTCAATACCTTAACTGTGAACCATTATCTGTATTCAACTGACCCCAGCATTTTTTTCCATAACATACCTCAAAAATACTGTGTAACAGGAAACTAAATCGTGCACACATTTAACATTCTTTACTATGTTGAAGAGTGTATTTCAGCTAACATAGTTTATCATAAGAACATTGAGCAATATTTAAATATTCCCCACATAATAGGGAACATTCTTACTAGATTTTGTGACAGATATAATTTGTTTCCCTATATGTATGCTAGACACATTTGTTATGTATGTACAATTCAATACATGAAACCATTGTACAAGTACATTACAAAAAAAGCCAACTATCTACTTAAGCAATTGCACAATATTTGAATACCCGCCATAAAGAAAACAGAGGTTTCTTTAAAAATTAACTACAACCTAAATGTTGCATGACAAATAAATCTTGTTGATGGGAAATACAGATACAAAAAAAATAAACCTAAATGCTGCCTGTAATTAGAATCCAGTTCACAGTCTTTAGCTCATAATTAATGCGGTTTCTGGCACACAGTGCTAAAATTATGTAAAAACTGGACCAAATCAAAACGACAGTCTAGGGGAGTAGGAATTTACAGTACGAGATAGCAAAACACATTTTGTAGTGTGCTAAATATTGAGACCTATTGATAAACATGTCTACAAATACACTCTTTTGGGACACTTGAAATGTAAAAATGCCTCGGAACAAGGATTGCCTGCACGCAACGCAGGAAAAAAAGCTAGGGAAAATATTACAAATCCCAACGAGTTGGTGAGCTAGTATCTATTGAGGGTTAAGAGATTGTTCACGCGGGGTTAAAAGGATGTGTGCTGGTTTTTCATTTTCTGCTGCACTATGCATATATGAGCACACTCCCTGTGCAATAACACTGAGGTCTAATGTATAATGTACAGTATTTTGGTTGAGCTTCCCAACATCCCATGGATTCAGGTGTTTGCACCAACTGCTATTCAACAAGGATCCTTTTAGGTAAAGGAATTCTGTTTGTAGATTTACTTCCTCCACATCAGAATGGCATTACCAACACACGTCATTTGTTACACATTAACCACGTGGCCGCCGTTATGATGTGCACTGGACGTCACAAGGGCCTGGACGCAGGTGGCCCTTGTGAAGTTCAGTTAACATGGTAGATTGTTTGCGCATTTTTTCAGGGTGAGATCGTATTCACCACTCCATACTCCTACATTAAGGCTCACAGGAGCAGGGAACGTGATCTGAACAGAAGGACCCTGCTATTCTGTACACGTAAAAGAGGTGACGTGACGACTACGTAATCACTAAGGTGCAATCGGATACTCGTGACTTGGCTGAAGGGCTGCGGCACTCTGATGCAGCAACTCCTGCCAGCAGTGGAAGGGTTAAGATTCTTGACCCGAGGTTCAGGGGGGTGAGAACACAACAAGTGAGAGGAAATCTTCGCCCTTTAACCACAACATTCTTAAAAAGTAACCTCTGGCGACAGTGAAATAATGAATTAAGCCAGGGGCGCGCACACTTTTTTTGTTGCGCCCCCCTGCCTGCTCTTCTCTGTTGTGCGCCCCCTCCTTACCTCGTCGCGGGGTCGTGTGACGTCACAGGATTTGACATCATGTTATCATGGCAACCGTGACGTCAAATTGACCCTGCAGCGTCATTTGACACCGCGTTGACATGGTCACGTTTCCTGAAGCCGGCTGAATCCTGGTAAGTAGAGGATGCACTGGCCTCGGGCGGCCCCCTGGCATTTCATTTAAATGCCTCGGGGAACAGCGCAGGACCTCTGCAACCGCCCGCGCCCCCCCAAAAAAAATCTCGCGCCCCCCAGTTTGCGCACCGCTGAATTAAGCAGTGACCAGCTATGTTTGAAACCTTAAAACTTGTTTTAGTAGTGCAGCTTTATTATGATACAATGGTTTCCAAAAGGAAGCATAAAATTCACGCATAAATATAACCTTTTAGATTTAAAGTTTTTCTTGAAAATCCCTGGTCTCGAAGCTTTATCACATTGTGCACCCACTGCTAGAAAATATTGGGATTGTGAAGCTCTAATTTATCAATGTTATTGCCTAGTCATCAGACTATTGCTAAATGATCCTAGGCAGTTTGGAGTCCCGTGCTCGAGGGGGGAACACATGCTTAATAAGGCCCAAAACTGCACCTCAGTGTGTGCAGACAGCATGGGTGCGATAGCAGTCAATCACTGCAGAACCTTCCAAAGTTTTGATCCCCAATGCTCTGCCGCTGTGGATGCAAAGCATTGTGGGGAGCATCTTTGGAAGCCCCTGCTGTAATTGACAGCCATAATAAGGTGCAGTTTGGTGCCTTACTAAGTGTGCAGTCCCCCCCCCCCAGGCTTAGAAACCCCCTATGCTGCCTGGGTCCTGCCATTACATTTTTTTCTTTTTGGCAAATCCCTTAGAGATACCTCCCGAACCCCCTGTGGAGAATCACTGTCGTAAATCAAACAATATATATCAAACTGCATATATACACATATATCTATGTACAAATGTAGTCAGGTTTATTGTCCCTCGAGCCACGTGAAGAAAAGAAAATGCTGCGGTAAAAGCCATGGCTGCCTGCAGGGGTGCGTTCTTCCCGATTGGGACCCCCCAGAGAGATTTCCCGCTGCCGGGTGATGGTGGCGTCAGGATTCCATCGATTCCCCTGTCAGCATGAAAACATCAGTATGTGTGTATAAATACATATGCATCTATATATAAATGTATGATATAAAACCAATGAACAGCTCATCTTGGTTGACTTTGGATGATGTAGTAAAGGAGAGAATCACATTGGGGGTTATTCATTAAAAGGTGATAGTGCAAATCAGGCACTAATGCACAGAAACACCTTTTCAAGTCAATGATTTTGTGCGTTAGCAACTGATCGGCACTATTGCACATTAATAAATACCTCCCATTGTTTCTATTATGTTTATTCAATACGTATATTCTACTGTGCTACAACACAATGTGCTATGCCCCTTTACAAAGCACTAGTAAGACCACACCTTGAATATGGAGTACAATTTTGGGCACCAATCCTAAGAAAAGACATTAAGGAACTAGAGAGAGTGCAGAGAAGAGCCACCAAATTAATAAAGGGGATGGACATTCTAACTTATGAGGAGAGGCTAGCTAAATTAGATTTATTTACATTAGAAAAGAGGCGTCTAAGAGGGGATATGATAACTATATACAAATATATTCGGGGACAATACAAGGAGCTTTCAAAAGAACTATTCATCCCACGGGCAGTAATAAGGACTCAGGGCCATCCCCTACGGTTGGAGGAAAGGAAATTTCACCAGCAACAAAGTAAAGGGTTCTTTACAGTAAGGGCAGTTAAAATGTGGAATTCATTACCCATGGAGACTGTGATGGCAGATACAATAGATTTGTTCAAAAAAAGGTTGGACATCTTTTTAGATGGGAAAGGTATACAGGGATATACCAAATAAGTATACATGGGAAGAATGTTGATCCAGGGATTAATCCGATTGCCAATTCTTGGAGTCAGGAAGGAATTAATTTTTCCCCTTAATGGGGTTTTTTGTTTGCCTTCCTCTGAATCAATAAGTAAGTATAGATATAGGATAAAGTATCTGTTGTCTAAATTTAGCATAGGTTGAACTTGATGGACCTATGTCTTTTTTCAACCTCATCTACTATGTAACTATGTAACAACCTACAACAGACTGTCATGGTGGATGGAATCCTCAAGCCGAGTTCCATTGTCCTTCTCCTACCCCAATGATCGAAACACAAACTTCAGAATAAATATTTATAATAAAATAAAAGGTTCTTAAGGCATACCCCGCATTACCGTACGCAATGGGACCGGAGCATGTATGTAAAGTGAAAATGTACTTAAAGTGAAGCACTACCTTTTCCCACTTATCGATGCATGTACTGTACTGCAATCATCATATACGTGCATAACTAATGTAATAAACGCATGTGTAACAGGCTCTATAGTCTCCCCGCTTGCTCACAGCTTTGGTACAGGTAGGGAGCTGGTATGATGTTCAGATCGTGATGACAGGCGCATGCGTGAGCTGCCGTTTGCCTATTGAGCGAGATGTACTTAGTCGCGAGTGTACTTAAAGTGAGTGTCTTTAAACCGGGGTATGTCTGTACTTTGTTTAGCACAGTAATAATTTCCCTCCCAGTTCTTTTAACTATCAAAGTTATCGCTAAACAGACAATTAAACCTTCACTTCTCTCAGGAACCTTGGATCTTCTAAGTTTGGAAGGGTATCAGACTCTTGAAAAAAAATATTTTTTTGCAACACTAGTGATCTGTTCTTGTACCTGAAGTATAACAGATATTGGTAGCTGACAGACATTGTCAGCATTTAAATAGGATTTTTGTCATCATACATTTGCTTTCCTCACCGAGACTTATCCCCAACACATTCTCATTTCTATACAAAGACCTCAAAGTGACTGTGTAGTTCTTGTGCTAACATCCATAAGTCAGTGTCAGGAACCGAGTGCAGGATTTACTAACCATATCAATTTTTGAAGTGTCAGAGTAGAGCCCCCAGCTGCGAAGGAAAACAGCTCTGTGCTGTACAACGGAAACCTAAATTACTTGCAAATGTAAATGAGCTGTAAACATAAACTACCTACTGTCATTGTAACCGTTCCATGTCCAGAAACTTTAGCACACTACTAAATAGGTCAATCACATCATCTACCTGCCGGAGACCATCTCGTCCTCTACAATTCTATTCAAAAGGTCAATATGTACTGAATGAAGTCCATGAATTTAAAGGAATTCTACAAATTGTTTTTTTCTTCTTATTTTATTAAAAGTAATAAAATCTAAGCGTACTAATGTATTCATAGCTGAAAGCGCAGGCACTTTCGGAGAACAATTTAGTATGTGAAAATGTTTTCACCGTTAATTCTCTGTGTATAGTATGAATATGCATCTGAAATTAACCCCTTTTAACAAGTTCTTCAACCTTAAACTTAATTTTATGCATGGGAGGAACATCTATATAGAAAGGTGCAAAAGCTCATGAAAGAATGCAGACAAGCACATAATGATATCCTTAACAAATCCCATTACATCTGCAATTCCAAGGACAGAGACTGGCGTCCAAAAAGGATGCTTTACTTCCATCTAGGGGAGGCACAACTGAATGTTTTATTACAAAGAGTGCCCCGTTTTTAAGTGATCACTTTCAGACAATAAAATCTGCTTTACTCAGGGTAAGGCTAAGAGTCCTATTCATATGAAATTATCGGAGGTCTGAAAAAGGCATGAAGCTGTATTTAAAATACTCCATGCACTCCTGCCCAGCCGAACATATATTTACTTTCTGAAAGTTATGGTAAAAAAACAATATTCCCCTTTAAAAAAAAAAAATATTTCCTTAGTTTAAAAATGCAAGTCTTACTAGACTTTGGCTAGAATCACCAAGTTACGATAAGGGTTACCGGAGCTCAAACCTGCGTCAACTTCCATTAATTTGAATGCCAGATAGTGCAGGGCTTATCAGAGCCTAATAAATAAAATAGAGAGTATATCCACGTAGGAGCTGAAGCACAGCCACACCAATGTAGAATAGGACACGAGAGTTCCTTCAAGAATTTATTAGCTAAAAAGGCATAAGGACAGACATCCTAATAGCACTCTGACATGTTTCACACACAGAGCGCTTTTTCTTTGATCAAAGAAAAAGCGCCCTGTGCGTGAAACATGTCAGAGTGCTATTAGGATGTTTGTCCTTATGCCTTTTTAGCTAATAAAGAACTTTTGTGTCCTGTTCTCCATTGGTGTGGCTGTGCTTCGGCTCCTACGTGGATATACTCTCTTGCTGATTACCTGCCTGGATGCACGCCAGTCTGGACACGCTGTGCAGAGGCTTTTCCTGCCTTATTGTTCACGCCCCGCTCCAGCTGCTTTGGTGCACGGCAACCTACCCCTTGGAGGATTTCGGCGATTCCTGAGCTGAGGACGCACATATGGACGGCGATGACATCACACAGGGTGCCATGGAGTCAGCGTGATCGCCTGACCAACACCCGGTGAATACTACCACGAGTGACGCCGCGCTTACCTACCTCCAGGATCTTCGCAGGGGAACCGCCACCAAATGTGAAGGATCGGGGCTCCGGTTTGATTGGGTCTTACCGGTCTGAAGTTGCGTGAGTAAAGCAACCATTGCCTGCTGTATACGAGTAGTTATTGAATTTAACCCTTTATTGCCATTTTGCTTGAGACATTGAAAAAAAGCACTTACAAACCACGCACTTGCAGACTTTCATCATAGACCCTTCAAGTACTGGACATATGTCTTTATATTACAGCATTTGATTCCAGCGTGACACCACTATTACTGTTTTTAGAGCTCCGGATATTTTGGTCTTTCTTTAGACCAATTTCTTTTATGCAAATAAAATAAAAATCTCCCTTTATTGATTTTTAAATAAATGGGTTGCAACATCCAAAATGAATACATTCTCTTCTTCTTACATAAAAAGATGAAATATGATGGCAGGCAACTCCTACATGGCCCACCCAGCCTGCACATTTTCCTACCTGCGGTAAAACCTTAGACCCAGTTTGATCGGATTTCTTTCATATTTAGGATAGCCCCTAAGCATTATTGCATTAGCTTGCACCACCTCTGTCCGCGGGCTATTTCCCCAATTCACCACCCTTTTCCTTGAAGAAGTACTTCCTCACATTTCCCCAGAGTCCGTCACAGTCATACCCCCCCCACCCCCAGCTTCAGCACATGACCTCTTGTTCTAGCACTTCTCAGTTTCAGATTATGTTTCATGAGAACTCCCCAACACAAGCGCACAGCACGGACCAAAAATGCTTTCATGCCAAGGATAAGGAAAACAATCTTCATGGGACTAAACAAAATTTTTTTTTTTTTGGAACCGGATGAGCAATTTAACGAAAGCAGTGTTAACTCGTTTATTCTTTTTGACTAGGTCGGAAGAAGGGGGTCTCGAGAGCTGAAACACATTCATTTCAGCTCCGGGAACCCCCTGCCTCTAAAGAGACATCATCCCTTGCGGCTTCCTATTGGCCTACTTGATGCGGAACCTTTAAACAGATATGAGGTACCGGCAGACACTTTGGAGAGAATCCCCGGAGCTAAAATGACCGCAGTTCAGCTGTGGAGACCCACTTCTTCCCACCTAGGGAAAATAAATATAAATATATATATATATCTACAATGAAAACAAGTTAATTAAGCATAGTAAACTATATGCTTAATACTATATATGTTGTGTTAGCTTTTAAGTGACCAAATTAGCTTTTTTTAAATTGATTATAGTGTGTAGAGCTTTCAAAATTTCATGGGTTGTCTTCCATATGCTTCAAGAAGAAACACTAGGTTTAGAAAGCTCTGTACACTATAATCTAATGCAGGGGTGCGCAATCTTTTTCCCCTGCACCCCCGTGCCGGCTCTCCCCCGGTGTTCTGACGTCACATTGCCATGGCAACGCGGCGTCATGTGACCCCACGGCATCATTTGACGCCGTCTCCAGAAGCTGTCTAGCCAACGCAAGTGAAGTTTACAGAAGCCTTTGACTCTCCCCCGGCATTTAATTTAAATGCATTGGGAAGCGCGCAGGGCCTCTGTAAACCTCACGCCCCCCAGTTTGCGCACCCCTGATCTAATTTATTAAAAACATTTATGTTTTTTCCCTAAAAGGTACCACAACCAGCCATTAACCTACATTTCTCCAGGACCAATACAGCTACTAGAACTTGAGTATACTATACTGAACACTGTTTGGATCTCTGAACCCACCAATAAGCATGATTTAAAGTTTTGGATGTCTAAATGTTCCAAGACTGAGCCTGATTACCCTAAGATGGTGATTTCATAATTGTGATCCCCAAGGACTTCAGTGGGGTCGTCATAGTCTTCCAACATTCAGTTCAGGGGTTTCTGCACATTTGTTATCCCTACCAAAAGGTGGATTCTTAGAAAAAGGGAATAGCAATTTTTAAATAGGTACACAGTATATATAAATATATTGAAGAATGGAGATAAATGTGGTTGCCCTGCAAATGATTAACAACATTTAAGTGGTCCGTGAAATTAAAAGGCTTGAAAACTCCTGCCCTGAATGAACAGGAAAAACGAACAGGCAAAAAATATTTGTTCACTGCTCTAAATATTTAAAACAAAAATGATATGAGTTAACTCTTGTACTTTCTGTTTGGATGTGCGATTTGACATGCTCTATGGAAAATAGCAAGTAGCAATGGTTGCTATTCTAACAATCAGGAAGCAAACAACCCACAGCTTAGTATAATACACAACGGGCACCAGCCCAGAAACAAAACCTGCCTTTCTGGATGCCATCACCCTCAAAAATGACATTTAAAGCTGGGAAAACTTGCCGCTAGAAATCACAAGTCTCTTTAGAACTTACTCTTTCACTGACATTCTGCAAGATGTTAGAAGAGCCCTAAATCACACCTACTTCTCTAAACTCATCCTGTATGCAGAAGAGGATGACGCTACATACATCTCTGCTGACGGGAAAGATTGCAACACACCGGCATGAAGATCCTCACTTCCATGTACGTGGTGTGTGGAGTAAAAACCTACAAATCATGGTCCCCATTTCTCTGAGCAAGATGCAAATCTCAGGGGTTGTAAATTAATACGTACTGTGGTATGCAGTATAATCGCACATTTATTAGCAACAGTCGCAGTGGTCAGTCTGCTGAATTTTACAATAGGACAGTGGTAATGACTAATCGGCATATTCTGCTGAAACTTTTTGCAGAGCTCTACTTAATATCCCTGTTTAGCTTTTAAACTGGTGTGGAGTTACTTGACCAAGATCACAAGGTGCGGGTAGCGGAATCCCAACTACTGCTAGGGCACAACTCCCACAATATAAGGAACTAAAGAATACATAAGGAACTAAAGAATACATAATTCAACAGCTAGATACGAATCAAAATGGGACATTTGATTACAGACGATTCGCAGCGACTCACCTGCCGCCGCCACAGCCAAAACGCCTCTGGAACCCGTGCTGCCGGCTGCTTCTACGGTAGGTTTTATAACTGTTTAGGGTAGAGAGTTCATTTAAGGGGTTTTAGGAGTTTAGGGTATGGGGTTAATTTAAGGGATTTTAGGATAAGGGCTTAGGGTTTTAGGGTAAGATACTTACCTTAGCGACGAAGTGGCCGTCAGCTTCCGGCGTCAGGTTGAGTCGCGGCAAAGCGCTAGCAGCTATTTGGTCGCGGTGTAACCACCATGACCAAATGTCCTAGACCGGATACAAATGGAAGTACTGAACGTAGGGTTTTTGTGGCAGCACTAACTACTAGTGACAAAGTCATAATATAGCACCTTCCTGTTTGAGGCCTTATTTTCTATATGGTGGTGTGGCAGTGCAGCCGAAAATCCCAATTTGTTTGAATTTGGCTGCTTCAGCATATGTAGAATTAATTACATGAGTTTACGGGGGGAGGGGTGTGTGTGTGTGTGTGTGTGTGTGTGTGTGTGTGTGTGTGTGCGCGCGCGCGTGTAATTAACCCATTAAACATCAAAAGAAATAGATGTGATTTTTGTTACATTTTCCCATGGTAACCAAACACTTGGGAGAGTTCACAGAAGCTGAACCTAACCTCTCTTGGTATTAGACTGTCTGCAGAACGTTATATTTACAAAGCAAATGGTTCTTCTTTTTACTTAACGACTTTCTATCTGATCTTTTTAGAAATAAATGCTGCCATATCTAGCCAAGAAGCGAATCATAGAAGACAATAATAATCAAATAGGAATTTCCAGAACAAAAAAAAAAAAAAAAAGTAATCACTGTTACAGGGCATATAAACTGTAATGGAAAAAATACACTCCCTTTTAGGGCGACTGCCTTTCTTTGAAAAATTCAATTACAACGTCCAGATAAATTGTTTCATATTTGTTTCTGCTATTCAAGACTGCTGCGCCAAGCAGCAGTGACCCTCAAATCATGCTAGGTTTGATATATCATTCTAAAGTTCTAAGCCTGTAGTTTTTCATCATGGGTTCCGCGGACATCCCTAAAAGGTCTCCCTGCAATTGTCAGGTCATTTGAAAATTCTGCCAAATACAGAAGAATTTACAATGCATCTGATCTCAGACACGCTATTAGAGAGGGTTGGGGTTCCTTACAATGCATCTGATCTCAGACGCGCTATTTGAGAGGGTTGGGGTTCCTTACAATGCATCTGATCTCAGACACGCTATTAGAGAGGGTTGGGGTTCCTTACAATGCATCTGATCTCAGACGCGCTATTTGAGAGGGTTGGGGTTCCTTACAATGCTTCTGATCTCAGACACACTATTTGAGAGGGTTGGGGTTCCTTACAATGCATCTGATCTCAGACGCGCTATTTGAGAGGGTTGGGGTTCCTTACAATGCATCTGATTTCAGACGCGCTATTAGAGAGTTGGGATTCCGCAGCATTTCACAATATAATTATAGGGTTCCCTAACTAAAAAAAGGTTTAAAACCACAGCTTTAAGTTGTTCCCACAATGTAGCCAATTCTTTTTTCCAATCTGGGATATAATAACATATACATTTAGGTCCGGAAATAATTGGACACTGATACAAGTTTTGTTATTTTGGCTGTGTACCAAAATAAAGTCAAGTTACAGTTAAATAATGAATATGGGCTTAAAGTGCAGTCTATCAGCTTTAATTTGAGGGTATTCACATCCAAATTGGAGGAAGGGTGTAGGAATTACATCTCTTTAATATGTAGCCCCCTCTTTTTCAAGGGACCAAAAGTAATTTGACAATTGACTCAAAAGCTGTTTCATGGACAGGTGTGGGCTATTCCTTCGTTATTTCATTATCAATTAAGCAGGTAAAAGGTCTGGAGTTGATTCCGGGTGTGGCATTCGCATTTGGAAGCTGTTGCTGTGAAACCACAACATGCGGTCAAAGGAGCTCTCAATGCAAGTGATCATCCTTAGGCTGCAAAAAAAAGAAAATCCATCAGAGAGATAGCAGGAACATAAGGAGTAGCCAAATCAACAGTTTGGTACATTCTGAGAAAAAATGTACGCACTGGTGAGCTCTGCAACACAAAAAGGCCTGGACGTCCACGGAATACAACAGTGGTGGTAGGATCCTTTCCATGGTGAAGAAAAACCCCTTCACAACATCCAGCCAAGTGAAGAACACTCTCCAGGAGATAGGCATATCATTATCCAAGTCTACCATAAAGAGAAGACTTCACGAGAGCAAATAGAGAGAGTTCACCACAAGGTGCAAACCATTCATAAGCCTTAAGAATAGAAAGGCCAGATTAGACTTTGCCATATAATATCTAAAAAAGCCAGTCCAGTTCTGGAACAGCATTCTTTGGACAGATGAAACTAAGATCAACCTGTACCAGAATGATGAGAAGAAAAAAGTATGGAGAAGGCTTGGAACGGCTCATGATCTGAAGCATACCACATCATCTGTAAAATACGGTGGAGGCAGTGTGATGGCATGGGCATGCATGGCTTACAATGGCACTGGGTCACTAATGTTCATTGATGATGTGACAGAAGACAGAAGCAGCTGGGTGAATTCTGTGAAGTGTATAGGGATATATTGTCTGCTCAGATTCAGCCAAATTCAGCGAAGTTGATTGGACACTGACCCAAAACATACTGCGAAAGCAACCCAGGAGTTTAAGGCAAAAAAGTGGAATATTCTGCAATGGCCAAGTGAATCACCTGATCTCAATCCGATCGAGCATGCATTTCACTTGCTGAAGACAAAACTTAAGGCAGAAAGACCCACGAACAACCAACAACTGAAGACAGCTGCAGTAAAGGCCTGGCAAAGCATCACAAAGGAGGAAACCCAGTGTTTGGTGATGTCCATGTGTTCCAGACTTCAAGCAGTCATTGCCTGCAAAGGATTCTCGACAAAGTATTAAAAATGAACATTTTATTTATGATTGTGTTAATTTGTCCAATTACATTTGAGCCCCTGAAATAAGGGGACTGTGTATGAAAATGGTTGCAATTCCTAAACGTTTCATACAATATTTTTGTTCAACCCCTTGAATTAAAGCTGAAAGTCTGCACTTCTATTGCATCTCGGTTGTTTCATTTCAAATTCATTGTGGTGGCGTATAGAGCCACAATTATGAAAATAGTATCAGTGTCCAATTATTTCCGGACCTAACTGTACATGTTAGGAGACCATCGGCCAAAGATGGTAATGGTCACTTGGAAATTAACCATTCCAAATGGAAGAATCTGTGATGCTGTGTGTTTTTATATGTATCCTCCCCAAAGGAATTTAAAGAAAACAAACATGCACTAACCTTTTTATTCTATTCAGTAATTTTCCTAAGCTTGGCTCCGTGTGTCAGAGGAATCAACAAGTACAGGACTCAACAGGGCAATAAGCCTCTTAGCAATCATGGACTGAATAGGCCTCTAAATTGTCTCATTGTCAAACTGAAACTCTGTTTTACATTTTGTTCAACACATTATAATTGGGGGGAAAAACATTGACATAAAGAAAACTTCAGATCATGTTCAGGGACTATTCCTCTGAGCATGTCACTGTAAAGCAAAATCTAAGACTTTTTTTGTAATTATATTAGGCCACTTTGAGTGCTGGGGTAACACTTCTTTTGAAAAAATAGGTTTTCCATTTCAGTCCGTGCAAAGAAGACTGACAGTCAGTCACTAGGACTCATATTTTCAAGGCCTCCAAACTGCTGTTCAAGCTGTCGTTTAATTTTTTTTTTAAATTCAATATATTCATCAATACAAACTACACACTGACAAGTGATTAGCTAAATTGCTAATCGATATGCTATCCTGTAATCGATCGCTGAATTCGGCTCGGGGTTCACCAAATGCATCTTGGGTAATCTTCTGCTGCATGTTCTGTGAGGGAGATCATGTGACCAGAAAGGCACCAGATTCAATTGGTTCACTGCTCGAGAGGGCAGGGCTCAAAAAGGTGATGCTGTTTCAGAAGGGGATGTGACTTTGTATATGATTGCTATAGGAACAAAAATGCCTGTTACATTAGAATACATTAAAAATGTCTTTCAAATAGTTTCTTTTCTTTTTTTTTTTTTTTAAATGCTGCAAGTATTTTCTCATAGTACAGAACTGATTAAAAAAACAAACACATATAGGATATTGCTTGAACTGCAGCTTTAAGCTCCGACTTTGAGAGAGAGAGATGGTTGGACAAAAATATAAAATACTTAACCCCCCCTCCCCCTCTTGTCGGCGATTCTGTGTAATATGTTTGTCAGTGTGCCTGCGTCAGTGACACGCTGACAAAGACGCTGTCACGCACAGACACGCGCCTCCCCTTGTCACAATGTTCATTGAGAGCAGGGATCGGCAGAGTACAGGAGGGTTCACTCTAGCTCCACTACTAGCCCTCCTGCTCCCCTCACCGCAGTGGTGGCTTCACATCATTGTTGCTACTGGTTCAACCGCGCCAGATCCAGCTTTGATGTCGCTGGGGAGAGCTTTTGCTGGCGCAGTGGTGATTGGCAAGTCCGTCATCATTGCACACAGCAAAGGCGCCGGGGGGTGGGGGGGAGGAGGGAAGAATTTGAGATGCCAGGATTTTTTCCATCCCTGGGTTGAACCATACTACTGAGCAACCAACTTGGCCTCTAACTAAAACAGTCGAGTAGGTGAAATTGAGGCTTAATCCCTTTAGTGCCAGTTGGGCCTTTTGTGCATTGCACAGCATTGTTTTAGAGGCCTCTCAGGTACTAAAGGGGTTATCAAGTATACAAACATGTCTTCCAACATTATGCAAGTTGATACGAGAAGTAGAAAACCCAGAGTGAAATCATTAGATGCGACAGCTCTCTACCTCAGCTGTGCTCTGCCCTATATAAACGCCAGGAAGCAGATGGTGCTTTTCAAGCATACTTAGGCCAGTCTTGGAAGGACACCTAATAGATTAATACACAACCAAACACAAGCATCAGCAGACTAAATCCCCCGCCACGTACAGTTGTTCTTTCGAATCTGGACAATTTTAGGCTTGGCCAGCGATTTGATAAACAAATAGTGAGCAGCGTGAACATCATGATGCTCATCACAGATTCTCGCTTTGGATGCCTCTTCCAGTCGACAAGAATTACGGACTCAAACAGGCATGACAAGACACTCCTAATGCTAATCTCTTTAAGAATTTCTCATCTCCGCCCTCTTCATGGTATTAAATTAAGTGTAGCTTGATGCAACCGTTTTGATTTACGTTCTACTCCAGGCAGGTGTGGCACTGAAAAGGGATTGACGCAGCAATGCCATTAAGGAAGGTATATCACATGTTTGGAAAGAGAAAGCACTCACCCCCGCCTTCTTGGCAGGGTTTACACTTTAACCTTTTGAGCCTTGGGTCTTCAACAGACTAAACTATACTGTTAAGCAAACGAAAGTTCACACTAGTGATCCTAATGATGAAGGTTTTACAACCATCTAAACAAAGGCGACATTTATCATGGGCCTAACATGTTATATAACTTAAAAAATGCAGTCAGAGGAGAAAGATGATGAAGGTGAAGCATGTCTTTGGATTGATTAGAAAGATGTCTATCCAACACACTATGGTTAACCTTAGACACCCTTTGGCAAGAAGATGAATAGTTCTTACCAGTGCAGAACTAGAGATATTATACTATTATATTGAGGCTTTCATAGCTGGAAATGCAATAATCTACGGGGGAGAGATTTAAGTCAATGGCGGTTAATGCAGGATCCAGCTCCGATGCCCCTTATCGGGGCGTAGTACATCCCAGCCCTGTGGACTTGATTTTTCTGCAGCTCACTTTATTTTGAACAAACATTAGGTCAGCACAGTGTATTTTTATATGTATTCTGTTTTTGAGCTTGCATTTTATATATCTTGACAAAAGACCCTAGTGGACCGAAACATTGATCTTTGTATTAATAAACACCACACAATATTTATGAAGCCCCTTTATTCCTGCATCAGCACATTATCTCCAGCTATGCACCCAGGCAGTTATTTACACGTGTGTGAATGTATATACAGTATATATACACACACACACACATTTCTTTTAAATCGTAAATATATATGTTTATGTACTTGAATACAAGCAATTGATAAATAAATGGTGATTGTAATAAATCATGAGTGTACTGGGGGCTGTGTCAGAATATAATGTATCTAAGGGAATGCAGTGAGTCACAGGCATATATGATCAGAAAGGAAATTAAAATGTATAAAATACATAACATATTAGATGGATTTAGAGTTAAGAAGTCTATTACTAAATCATAATTTGGTCAGATGACAACTAACTGATTGGAGGGGCTAGGGCCATTTGTGATTCCCTTTCTGTTGGTAAAAGATTACTGCTTTCATAATACATAAAACCCTGGGCCTGTCTAGGACCTTATGCTGTACGTGAAAACCTAAAAGGTATTCGCTCCAAGAAGCTTTCACATTCCTTTCAATCTACATTCACTCTATGCAAGTATAGTTGACAGCCATTATAAATGCTCTCAGGAGCCTCTTAAAGCAAAAAAGGTTCATATTTGTAGGTTAATTTGACTTTCCAAGAATTAGTGACTCATCCACCAGAAAAATCAATCACAAAGAATAAAATAACCTACATCATACTCCGCCATGGGCTTTCATGCACCCACAAGTAAATTGTCACACATTTTTTTGGGCATGCCAACATTTAGCAAATCAGCCCTTCCACCCCAAACCTTCAATTTATGCGTCCATGTAACCGAAAGAACTGCCTAGCTTTTTTTTACTTGAAATACTCCTACACAGTTGTTTCTTTCATGGCCTATTCCAGCATATCACATCGTTTTTTTTTAACAGTCTTGGTCCTGTGTTTCCGCTTTTTCCCCTTTTTATTTTTTTTATCGTGGGTAGTTTTATTAATATTTTCTCTCTCAAACATACTTAGTTCAGGCTTTCGACACACCACACCATGGTGTGGCCGTGAGTCATTGCTTAGTTGACATGGTGAAAAAACAGCAAATTAACTGCTGGGAGTGTTAATTCAGTCCAATACGTATGGGGGGAAAAGATATGCTGGAATATATCTGTGGGAAAGTGAGTGGACTCTTAGCATGGTGGTCATAAAATGCCATTACACACCACAATCTGGCTACCATCATGGATTCTGGGTCACGCTGCTTTTGGCCACTTAGTGTTTGGCAGCATAACCGTAATACATGTATGTATATAAAGCTCTCTCAATTTAGCGAACCAGGTATTGTAATCCCAAGCAGAAGTTTCCATTTTCCATCTTATCTTGCAGTGGAAAGCTGGATACGCTCAGTGAATGCTCTGCAGTTCCTATAATAATACCAAAGAACACAAGCACAGTAACTGGACAGAACCAAGATTAATGAATGTATTTTTCTTTCAGGACCAATGTTTTCCTATTGCTGTTATACATCTTGTCTGTGGGAAGCACTGCACTGCATCGTGGAAGTGCACTGCAATTATATACAGGCAGTTACACAAAGTGCAAAAGGTCTTGGCCGGGTTCTTAGCACATCGTCCACGTGCTCTACTCATTGTAAGAGCCCACACATACGGTAAACATATACCCAAACTTGGGCTGTATTCAATATTCAAAGGGACCAGCAATTAGATCTTACAGAGTCTGCTTTTACAGAAATACCTAGTGGAATATGAGATGGATAAGCTACAGTGATGTCTTCGCAAAAACTGTATCGGGGAACACGCTAGTGTGTAAACTGTATTGCAATCCAGAATTAACAAGCTAACTTTTGGTAAGTGCCCATTAGATAGGTAACTATCTAGGTGACTTGCCCAGTGCCATTAACAATAGTTAATGATTATATGTGTGTGGGGTTTAACTTGGTGCCACAGGTGCTTGCAAAGAAATGCCATCTCATGTAACACAGAGCCTAATGCTTACGGTGTCAAACGGTCTAGCGGCAAAACAAAAGTGATTGTTGTGATCTTGTAGCTATCAAATTACCCTAATCCCTTAACTTGTTGCTCTGAAGAGAAGTACTCCTGAGACTCAGAGTGGCAGAAGACCCATGTGTGCTTCTCCTCTAGCCTATGGCCTTAATGCTTTATCACTAAAATTACGAAGCTCCTGCCTTAAGTAATGCTAGTCCGTCTTCATACACGGTATGCCATAGCAAGCTCGCAACTAACACTGCGTGTTCCAAGAGACTCCAAATGCCGCGTGACGCAGGCTCTCAATTCCACCATCTCTGTAAAATGACATTATCCGTGACATCACTAATACGAAATGAACATGTAATTCAAAATCATTTTAAAGTATCCTTCACTGCTCCCCCTGTCAGGTGGAAACCCAATAACTTGAAGTTGCCTGTAAAGGATCTGCTACATTGTATACGTTATTTGATCTTTGGCTTTAATGAACTTTTCTTTGCCATTATTAACATATACAGGTATTCAGCCATCAGCTACTGTATATCACAGTTCCACCAAAGGGAGATTTTTTTTCTTTTCATTTTAAAAGTCACTTA
Organism: Ascaphus truei; assembly: GCF_040206685.1. Taxonomy (NCBI): domain Eukaryota; kingdom Metazoa; phylum Chordata; class Amphibia; order Anura; family Ascaphidae; genus Ascaphus; species Ascaphus truei. The sequence goes on along the minus strand of NC_134486.1, from coordinate 230,491,222 downwards.
TAGTAATCGGTTTCTAGTGAACCATTGGTGGTGTCGTGAAATTTCAAGGCAGTAAATGTAACCCCAAACATTCCATACTGAAGGAAAAAAACCCAAATAGGTTGACATGATATTTTTATCAGTTAAATCAGTGTTTTTCAACAGGGTTTCCTAGAAACCTTGGGTTCCGCGGGCGTCCCTGAAGGTCTCCCTGTAATTTTCAGGACATTTGAAAATTGTACCAAATACAGAAGAATTTACAATGCATCTGATCTCAGACGCGCTATTAGCGAGGGTTGGATTCCCCAGAATTTCAAAATATAATTATAAGGTTCCTTAACCAAAAAAAAGGTTGAAAAACACTGGTCTAAATAATGTTTAAAAAGCAAAGCTCAAAAAAAGGACTCTCCAGAATACCCCTTTAGAAAAGCAAAGTATTGTATGTCGACGAGTTTTATGTTTTTGAAGTCTCATCAATTTGCTGTTCCACCCCCCCTGCCGCCCCCTCCCCTTTATTGATTTCTGAATCCAACCCCCACCCCCCATCCTGATTACCCACTTAACCATGTTGCAGTTATGTATATTTTTGCATTACTACTCAATAAAAATTCTACGTTAAAAAAAAACAAAAAAAAAAAAAACTCAAGACTGACATATGATTCAGGTCACCTGCCCACTAACCGGTCTGCTTTAAACCTTAGGTGGGTAAATGTGTATTGTCTAAAGCGGCAATCCGGGGCGTTTTTGACCGAAAATCCCTAGTGATGTCAAAGAGGGTTTTCTTCTGAAAACAGTCTGAATGGCCACTTTGGACAATCTAGAAACACGCACGCGCACGCACGCACGCACGCACACACACACACACACACACCTTTTGTTACTATAAGAAAGCACTGCATTGACCGCATTCTCCAATAAAATCCAAACCCACCAAAATGAAATATATCACATAGAAAATGGGCACATTTGTTTTTTGATTTCTTAACTGAGGTTATACCCTTTGGATACCTTGCAGCCATGTCCATGTAGATTGGACCCATTAATCAAATAACAGGTTTGTGTACAGTATGCAAAGCCGGGCACATGGGAACTTTTACATTCTAGGTCTTAAGAATCACTTAATGACTCGTCTAATTTGTGGTCTTTACATGATCGCAATACACTCATCGTCTTCTGTCCACGATGAGTCTTCTTAGCACTATGAGTGCACATTTCAGCCAGTGTATCCTTCAGTTACGACTGCCCAACACACAAATTAATTTCCTATTCCAAGCTGAACCTGCAGCAACAAGGAAGCCGCTTACGAACTCTGTGTAAGGGATCGGGGGGGACGCGCCTTACAGCGGGTCTCCGTCACCCCGGCTCCCAGTACTGCCGCTCGTCCCAGGCCCCCTTCCCGTCAGCTCCTTACCCGCTCCGGTCGGACGCCACGCCGCTCCTCTGCAGAACACGCCGCCTCCGCCCACACGCTGCAGGGGCGGGCGCGCGCTCAGAGGTGTCACAGAGTGCGCACGCACCCATCCTCTTCTACACTCCTCCTGCAGCCTTGGCTCCACCTCCCAGCAGCTGGAGGCTATTCCCACTAGGGAACACCACTCCAGGCTTCTTAACCTATCCCTGGGATGCTCAGTCAAGCCCCCGCTCCGCCTCTTGCTCCCATTGGTTCTCCGGCATTTATAGTTCCTGTCTGCCCTCTCCTTCCTCGCTCTGCATAGTTTTCCTGTGGCTCTTGTTGTACGGAGGTCTATGCCTGGCGCTCTTTTGTGTTACAGCTCTCGCTATAAATATATTCGGGGACAATACAAGGAGCTTTCAAAAGAACTATTCATCCCACGGGCAGTACTAAGGACTCAGGGTCATCCCTTAAGGTTGGAGGAAAGGAGATTTCACCAGCAACAAAGGAAAGGGTTCTTTACAGTAAGGGCAGTTAAAATGTGGAATTCGTTACCCATGGAGACTGTGATGGCAGATACAATAGATTTGTTCAAAAAAAATGTTGGGCATCTTTTTAGATGGGAAAGGTATACAGGGATATACCAAATAACTATACATGGGAAGGATGTTGATCCAGGGATTAATCCGATTGCCAATTCTTGGAGTCAGGAAGGAATTAATTTTTCCCCTTAATGGGGTTTTATGTTTGCCTTCCTCTGGATCAATAAGTATAGATATAGGATAAAGTTGTCTAAATTTAGCATAGGTTGAACTTGATGGACCTACGTCTTTTTTCAACCTCATCTACTATGTAACTATTACTATGTAACTATGCTCCAGTCCCTGCCCTCGTTTGATACCCTTGGATTTGATCTCGGCTCTCGTTAGACTTCCTGTACCTCGCTACTCCCTGGACTCGGCTTTGGACCTCACTACGCTGCACTCTCCTGCCCTTGACCTACGGTTTGCAAATCTTTACCCTCGGACCTCTGGCACCCGGACGCAGCAAGTATCAGGCTAACCCTTTCTCACCAGGCCCGGCAACGCATCATACAACACTCCGGGCACGCCCTCACTGCCGTGGGTGCGTGTTATATCCTTATCCACCTCAGTACTGGGGACTGACCAGGTCTGCGGGCAATCACGCGTTACACTCTGTTGGCGCTCGAAGGACTACAAGATGTTGCATCATTTTAAGAAGCAATCAGGTTGATGATAAAGAGAGAAGCAAAAAAGAAATAAAATAAACTATATGCGTATACATTATTTGTCATATCCAAGCAGTGCAAAGGTCGTAAGGCATCTCACAGCCCTGTTCAAGTGGATAGCTCACAAGGTGCTTTGCAGTTTAGCACTGCTTCGTAGATCTGGTCCTGTGTCTTTGATAAATGTCGTCTGTCTGTCATATGTTTGAAGCAAACTAAAAGCATAATACATCTGAGAGAGACCTCTTGTGAATCACAACAATCTCTTATTTAGTGCCAACATGTAACTAGTACTGTAGGTTAGATATTCTCGGATACAGATGGCAAGGTTTATTACACGTGCTGCTATTCGTCTGCAGATGGAAGGTTAGAGTACTTTATTTTCCTTATAGCTTTAGTCCTCATACCAAAATATAACAGATAAAGACAGCACTTCATCCTTCATTATAAAGAATATGATCTTATATTATTTTTTGGGGGGTTGGGGGAGGAAGGAGGGGGGCTAAGGGGTGGGAGAGGTGGTGTGTGTCTTTAGGCCAATATCAAATCAAAAAGGTTCTCTCTTCAAGATCAAAAAGTTATGTTTTGAAGAACTCCTACTAGAAGATGATCAAACATAACATAAGTGCTCCCTCACTTCCCCTCACTCTTGGACAATAGACTTGCTTCTCTGAAACAGTCTGCAAGGGTAATTCCCATTTTTCTTAATATAAATCTCTGTACGGTATCTACAGTACACACGACAAACACTTTCTCAAATCTGTTCCCCTTTGCCTCAATACTTTTTTGAAAGCACCACTGAGTTTTTTTGTATGTTTTTTAACTGGGTATTTATTTTTTTATAGCATTGAAACCGGAGGGTTCTCCTGAGCTGAACCAGTTTAATTGCTAATATTTTTCCTTTTAGGGAATTCAATATATATGCGTCAAATCTTGTAGGTCCCATGGGCCAATCGGAAGCTGCAACATCAACAGGGAATTACATTGTTGCGTCCTATCGGACGTCCATTGAAGGCACGCAAGTAATTAAACGAGTAAGTATGCATGGAACGTGGGCTCCTATCCAGCCCTGTGTTTAAAAAAAAAAAAGGATGGGGGGGGGGGGGGGGGGGGGATAAAGGTTGAATGATAATTGCTTAACTTAGCATTTCTAATTATGATTTTAAAAATATATAAAAGGACAAGAATTGGCTGTATGTCAATTTCTCTCCCCCCCTCCCCCCCCTTTTTTTATATACCTGCTGCATGGGACTGCCGCTTTAACTTCCTATAGTGTTTGTTTCAAAATATGTGCGCAGATAACCTGAAAAACAAGTGATTGCCAAACAAAAAATACAAATTGTTTTCTTGATCGCCTACATATGAAAGAGTTAACAAAAAGACATCTATAAACACAAAGCAAAATACAGTGAATAAAGAAGAAAAAAAAGTTTAACGGTGCTGTCCTATTTAATTCTTACGGTTTAAGCTACTGTGTAGCACACAGGAACACCACTTAAACTATAGCTTTTGAAGAACCTACCCATCAAGCAAGTTAATGAAACATTCTAGGAGGTAACACTTAGGAATAATGAAAGGGAGCAGTAATAGCAACAACAATAATAATAAAAACAACAACTGCAATAATACACACGATGAAATACTCCCTGTGGGGTATAACCAGACTGTTAAGGTACTGTATCAAATGGCTCAGTTGGCCTATAAACCATCGGACTGAAGGTCGAGAGATTTGCTTATAGAGTTCGTCAGTAAAACAAAACACCTTAATGATACACTAAGGGGGTCATTCACTAAGCCACAGCAGTATCTATTACTGCACAATGTGGCAGTTTCGCTGGCTGAATGATACTTTAATTTGGGAGCACTGCATGTACTCGAATGACTCAAAGAAGCTGCCAGCACAGTTCCTAGTTTCTCTGCAACTTACCTGAAAGAATGGAGAAAGCAGTGTGGAGGGGAAAGGAACCCTACTCACTTTTTTTGTGTCGCCACTATCCCATTCTTTCGGGTAAGTTACAGAAAGACTAGGAACTGTGACACCCAAACCTTAGAACACTGTTGCTCAACCCTCTCCACAAGGAACACGGCCAGACCAGATTTTAGGGAGAAGCAAATAACTTACCATGCACACACATATCTTACAGGCAAATGTGTAATTGGTTTAGTTATTCTCTAAACGTGGCCTGGATGGGGTGTCTCGAAGGTGGAGAAACATTGCTCTACAGATGTAGACAATGAGGCAAGAAGTAAACGGGTATGTCTGCATACCATCGTGATTAACAATGCCATGTTGGCATTATACTCGTCAGCATTTCGTAACAAGTTGTACATTTTAGTCATTGGCTGAAATGAGCGACGGCTCGTTGGGCCTTGCCAAGATATCATGGTTGATAAAAGCTATTTATACAAGTCATTCACATGGTTTATCAGACTCGGAAAAATACTGAATTATAGACTTGTTAGGGGGAAAAAAAAGTTTATTTTGTTATTATGAGGATTCTTTTAATGGAAAAAGATGTGGACTGCTCAGACAAGCTTTAAGCTGCCAGTATAAAACAATGGTGAGAAGAAACCAAAGAACTCCTAGGGCTGAGTGACATCTCATCAAGTGGAAAGCTAGACCATACCATCTCAGTAGGAATCTATTAAGACAAGAGATGCCAGAGAACCCCAAGCCAAATAAAAGGCCCAAAAGATTAAGGACTGGAAAAAAATGTCAGCTTCTCAATTTTAAAGAACTTTATAAAGCTCAAGACAACTTAATACACTGCCTTTTTGCAAAAGGTTATGCACATTACATACCAAACCTACAGTAAATTACTTACTTTGGAACCAATCCAACCCCTCCAAGTTGGAAAGTTACCCACTTAGTCCAAAATATCCTCTTTCCAGAATGAAGTAATGCTATGCAGACTTTGAGCCAAAAAGCTTTTCCTACAGGTCACTGGCACTTACCAAGCCTGCATTAGAAGATCATATGCATTTGTAGAGCATCCGACACTGGATACTGGATACTGGATACCCTCCAGGCCCACCACTGCAATCCACACCACTACGACTCCCATCACACCAAGGTTGTCTCAGTAGCGAAGCTCTTGATTCTTTTTTTTTTTTTTTTTTTATATATTTTTTTTTTTTTTTTTTTATAATTTCCCTAGCTAGTGTGTTTTTGCCTCACCCGTTTCTTGATTTTCAGGACTGGAGAGTAGCCCTTGAAAGATATCTATTTCCTATATAGGTTCTCCACGGTTCCCAGACATCTATGTATTTCTGTACTGTGTCGTTTTGTATCCCCGTCAGTTTTTCCATAAGACAGATCCTCCATAATCTTGCTTTTACAGCGTGTATGGCCGGCTGCTGTTCCTGTTTCCAGGCTTTGGCTATTTCGCATCTGGCAGCTGTGTATATGTGTGTCAGGAGTTTGTCATCAGTTTTTTCTATGTTTTCAATTGGCCTGCATAGCAGTACCTTCCAGGGGTCCAGGGGGAAGTCATACCCAAGAATTGTCTGCGCCATATCATGTGTGGCCCTCCATAGCTTTGTTACCTTTGGGCACGTCCACCACATATGTATAAACGATCCCTGCTGGCCACACCCCCTTGTACACACTGGGGACATGTTGCTGAAAAATTTGGACAGTCGTAGTGGGGTGTAGTACCATTGGTGGAGCATTTTATATGCATTTTCTTTTATTGATACACATGTGGAGCTCTTTGCTATTCCTTCAAATATGTTATCCCACTGCTCTTGATCTAGTTCTCCCAGCATGGAGGTTAAGCTGGTATGACAACAAAAGAAATGAATATTATAAAAGCAATGACAATTCCTTCTTTTTCTTTTTCCCCTTTTAAGTCTTTTGAGTTAATTTTCTGTATTCATTACTTTAAACACTGTAATAACAGTGATGTCATTATTGTCTCCCCATTGAATGTGTTATCCATATGATACAACTGTATGTGACTCGCAAGTAACATGTTCCCCTTTTTGTGTTTTGTACCCCACTCCCACTTTTCTTAACAAAACAAAAAAAAAAACAAATAAAGAATAAGTTTACAAAAAAAAGAAGATCATATGCATATAGATATTTCTTAAGGGGGCAAAGGATATGTATGTGTTTATAATATGATTAAAAGACAGAGGGAAAAGTCCACTTCCTCCCCAAAAAAGAACTCCTAAAATGTTACTCTATTGTCCTGTGGAGCCAATTATAGGAAGGATAACACTAAAATTAAACTACTACCACTGTATTTTTTTCACCAAGTCCTGACTGCATTAAGAACCAGAATCCATGAGAAACCTGTAGGAGTTTAACTCATAATAATTATATATCTTAACCCCCTCAGCATGTCCTGCTCAATAATTTAATACATAAAAAGTTTTTGCTGCAACAAATCATGATTTCCTTAATCTCTAGCATCTGAGGTTACCATGGTAGTCTTTATACTGCATTGAACTCTGGGGGAAGTAACATTTTAACCTCCCGGATGCTTAATTTATCAAACGCTTATCTCTCATGCATAGAGCACACTTTCTTCTTCTTAATGTTGGAAAGGAGATCTGTTATAGTAGATAAATAAAATGCAACTGTTGTGTTTACACAGACGTTTCTTAGATCTGACCCAAGCTCTTAATGGACTAAATAACAGAAGTGCTGCTTCCACAGAAATCTGCACCACGACTATGTAAATAATTACTCATACACATGTTGATTTTGTGACATCTTAGGCTGCGCTTATACTGCCGGCGACGCGACCGATGACGTCACCCGTCGCCATTGCGATAGTTGCATTTAAAGTTTAGGCGACGTCGCTGGCTACAAGGCCAGTGACGTCAGAAAGAGGGAAGGAGAAGCTCTCTGATTTGCCACAAGGGGAGACCGACGCTGAATAAATAACAGCGACTACCAGATTTTTGGTAGCGCTGTCGATTGGTCGCGCCGGTGCGTGCACTATAAGCGCCGACGTTGGCGACAATGCATTTGTTTTGACGTCGCTGGCACTACAAGTGCAGCCTAATGCAGCTTACAGTATGTAAAGAAGATTGTGAATTCTGTGATTTGCTCACAGTGCACACTAGGCTTCAATGCCATTTGTCTATACAAAGGGTGGCCTACTACAGTCCTCAAGGGCCACCAACAGGTCAGGTTTTCAGGATGTCCCTGCTTCAGAACAGGTGGCTCAATCAGTGGCTCAGTCATTATAACTGAGTCACCTGTGCTGAACTGGAGTTGGCCACCTCTTGCCTATGCAGTGGTAGAGCGCTGTGCAATATTTAACTCTGCCAACATATACGTTTGTTTCTGGTGTGATATGTTGGGATATATTGCAATATGCTGCATCATATTTGCCACTGGATATTATGGAAACACTGATGTATATTGAATATTTTTAACAGATATTTGGATTACCTGATACTAAAATCAAAACACAGCATAAAAATGAAATTGCACTGTAAAAATTAATTTGTTTTAAAGAAGCACTTCTACCTATTTGGCTACTCTCATTCAAATAAGCTCTATAGGTTTGTACTGTATATTGTGTTGTAGATGGTACTGAAATCCATCCTCCCTGAGGAAGGTCCCTGTTGAGGACCGAAACGTTGGTTTTGGTGTCCTGCGTTATCTTTAATACAGTTTTTTTCTATACCACTGTGTGCTGTCTCTCTGTCACCGGACCACTTCTGGCTACTCTGGTAACTATACAAGTATATAGATAGATAGATAGATAGATAGATAGATAGATAGATAGATAGATAGATAGATAGATAGATATATCTATATATATATATATATATATATATATATATATATATATATATAGTGGGGCAGAGGGTGTATTGTGTGTATTGTCGGACAGGGGTGTATTGTGTGTGTATTGTGGGGCAGGTGGTGCATTGTATGTGTGTGTCTGTATTGTGTGGCAGGGGGGTATTTGTGTTTGTGTATTGTGGGGCAGGGCGGTATTGTGTATGTGGGTGTGTATATTTTGGGTCAGGGGGTGTATTGTATTGTATGTGTGTATGTATTGTGGGTCAGGGGATGTATTGTGTGTGTATTGTGGGGCAGGGGTGTATTGTGTGTGTTATGTATGTGTGTGTATGTATATTATGGGGCATGGGGTGTATTGTGTGTATTTTGGCTGGCAGGGGGTGTATTGTGTGTGTGCATTGTGGGCATGGGGGTGTTGTGTGCGTGTGTATTGTGGTCAGGGTACTATTGTGTGTGTGTGTGTGTGTGTATGCATTGTGCGGTAGGAGGTATTGTGTGTGTATTGTGGGGCAAGGGGTGTATTGTATGAATTTTGGGTGGCAGGGGGTGTATTGTGTGTGTGCATTGTGGGCATGGGGGTGTTGCGTGCGTGTGTATTGTGGTCAGGGTACTATTGTGTGTGTGTATGTATTGTGCGGTAGGAGGTATTGTGTGTGTATTGTGGGGCAAGGGGTGTATTGTATGTATTTTGGGTGGCAGGGGGTGTAGTGTGTGTGTGTGTATGTGTATTGTGAGACAGGGAGTGTATTGTATGTGTATGTGTATTGTGGTCAAGGTACTATTGTGTGTGTGTGTGTGTGTGTGTGTGTGTGTATGTATTGTACAGCAGGAGGTATTGTGTGTGGATTGTGGGGCAAGGGGTGTATTGTATGTATTTTGGGTGGCAGGGGGTGTATTGTGTGTGTGTGTGTGTGTGTGTGTATTGTGGGGCAGGAGGTGCAGTGTGTATGTGTATGTCTATGTTTTGTGGGTCAGGAAGGGTATTGGGTGTGTGTGTGTATTGTGGGGCATGGGGGTATTGTATGTGTGTATTGTGGGGCATGGGGGTAGTGTGTGTATGTGTACATGTATGTATGATGGGGTGGGGGGGTAGTGTATGTGTATTGTGAGGCGGGGGGTATTATATACGTGTGTGTATTGTGGGGCAGGTGGGTATTGTGTGTGTGTATGTATGTATTGTGGGGCCGGGGGATATTGTGTGTGTATTGTGGGGCAGGAGTTCTATTGTGTGTGTGTGTGTGTGTGTGTGTATTGTGGGGCAAGCAGTGTACTGTGTGTGTGTGTGTGTGTGTGTGTGTGTATTGTGGGGCAGGGAGTGTATTGTATGTGTGTGTATTGTGGGTCAGGGTGCTATTGTGTGCGAGTGTATTTATTGTGCGGCAGGGGGGTATTGTGTGTGTGGTAATGTGGGGCAGGGGGTGTATTGTGTGTATTTTGGGTTGCAGGGGGTGTATTGTGTGTGTGTATTTTGGGTGGCAGGTGGTGTATTGTGTGTGTGTGTTGTGGGCATGGGGGATATTGTGTGTGTTGTGGGCATGGGGGGTATTGTGTGTGTGTGTGTGTGTTGTGGGCATGGGGGGTATTGTAGGTCTATCTGTGTGTTTGTATTTTGAGGCGGGGGTGTATTGCATGTGTGTGTATGTATTGTGTGGCAGGTGGTGTATTGTGTGTATGGTGGGGCAGGGAGTGCATTGTATGTGTGTGTGTGTATTGTGGGTCAGGGTGCAATTGTGTGAGAGAGGGGGGGTGGACGAGAGAGAGGGGGGGTGGACGAGAGAGGGGGGTGGACGAGAGAGGGGGGTGGACGAGAGAGAGAGAGGGGGTGGACGAGAGAGAGGGGGTGGACGAGAGAGAGAGAGAGGGGGTGGACGAGAGAGAGAGAGAGGGGGTGGAAGAGAGAGAGGGGGGGTGGACGAGAGAGAGAGAGGGGGGGTGGACGAGAGAGGGGGGTGGACGAGAGAGAGAGAGGGGGTGGACGAGAGAGAGAGAGGGGGTGGACGAGAGAGAGAGAGAGGGGGTGGACGAGAGAGAGAGGGGGGGTGGAAGAGAGAGAGGGGGGGTGGACGAGAGAGAGAGGGGGGGTGGACGAGAGAGAGGTGGGGTGGACGAGAGAGAGGGGGGGTGGACGAGAGAGAGAGGGGGTGGACGAGAGAGAGAGGGGGGTGGACGAGAGAGAGAGGGGGGGTGGACGAGAGAGAGAGGGGGGGGTGGACGAGAGAGAGAGGGGGGGTGGACGAGAGAGAGAGAGGGGGTGGACGAGAGAGAGGGGGGGGTGGACGAGAGAGAGAGGGGGGGTGGACGAGAGAGAGAGGGGGGGTGGACGAGAGAGAGAGGGGGGGTGGACGAGAGAGAGGGGGGGTGGACGAGAGAGAGAGAGGGGGGGTGGACGAGAGAGAGAGGGGGGTGGACGAGAGAGAAAGGGGGGTGGACGAGAGAGAGGGGGGGTGGACGAGAGAGAGGGGGGGTGGACGAGAGAAAGGGGGGTGGACGAGAGAAAGGGGAGGTGGACGAGAGAGAGGGGAGGTGGATGAGAGAGAGGGGAGGTGGACGAGAGAGAGGGGAGGTGGACGAGAGAGAGGGGGGGTGGACTAGAGAGAGGGGGGTGGACGAGAGAGAGAGGGGGGGGGGGGTGGACGAGAGAAAGGGGAGGTGGACCAGAGAAAGGGGAGGTGGATGAGAGAAAGGGGAGGTGGACCAGAGAGAGGGGGGGTGGACGAGAGAGAGGGGGGGTGGACGAGAGAGAGGGGGGGTGGACGAGAGAGAGGGGGGGTGGACGAGAGAGAGGAGGGATGGGTAAGGGAGATCAAGGTGGGATGGGTAAGAGAGATCGAGGTGGGATGGTGAGAGAGGGAGGGATGGGTAAGGGAGAGGAAGGAAGAGAGAGAGGTGGAGAGAGAGAGTGGGAAAGAGAGAGAGGGAGAGGAGAAGGGATTGGGAAGAGAGAGGGAGTTACCAGCGATGTTTAGGTTATTTTAATAAGGAAAATGCAAGAAAAAAAAAAAGTGCACGCTTAGGTTATAGAGACTGTTTATAAAAAAAATCCTGGTGCGGCGTGAGTCCTGCAGTTGGACTTAAGGCGGAGTCCCCTGTGCCGCTGAGTGCGCTGACGCGCGGTGCTTGGCAAGGTTGCTTCTGGCTATTTCAATGTCCCCGCTAACGCGGAGCGTGCGCGCGGGCACGGACGCTCACCCACGCTTGGCGCTTGCGTAAACAAAAAAAATCTGATTTTGAACCGCGCTGAGCTTGCCTGCAACGCCCCCCACGCACGCTTGCGAAATAGCAAGGACACCCGGCGCTCATGCTTGGAGAGTTGATGACGTCACCGCTCTCTAAGCATCAGCGCGCTCAGCGGCACAGGGGACTCAGCCTAAGAATCAGCCCAAAAGCTATTCTGAGTTTGACGGGCCTGCTGTAGAGAATTAATGTTCATAACTACAACGTTGCTCAGCCAATTATATTAGCACTGTGAAAAGAAGGATAAGGGCCAGCAGCCAATCACTGTGCCAGGTCATTGCCTGTTTATGGATAATGTTCAATTATACCGCAATTAGCAAATTAAGAAAAAATCTCAACAATCATCTCATTCATGTCATAATTCCACACTGAAATAACCACGTTGGTTTTCGGTAAAACTGAAAGGGGGTTTATTTTGATCCCCTCTAGCTAGTGTCGAAATACAGTAGTAGGATATAATTTCAACCCTTAGAAAGCAGAAACTGTAAAATAAGGAGTTGACAGAGGAAGAATTCTATAGCATAATATTCAAGTAAGTCATTCAAGTACAATGGCTGGCTGACATGACCAGCCTCCCCCACTCCAAGACTCTAAAGCGATGCTTGATACAGGAGGTGCCCCAGAGCTAAAATTGCGAGAATTCCAACTCCAGGGACATCCCAGTTGAAGAGAAATATAATTTCTTTTTTTAAACAGGCAAGTCATCATTTTACTTTACAAATATATTAATGAGTGAATTTGCATACTGCACCATAAAGGATAACTAACTAATCCAGATTTCTTGTAGTTTAGATGAAAAAAGGACAAGGATTTCATCCTAAAAGCACTGGCTGATTACAACAGGGTCAAGGCAGGAAAGCATTATGGACCGCATGCAGTGCAACTGTATGCCCGAAGACTCATCGGGTCATAAGCAGCCTTGGGTTGTAAGGTCTCTTCCTGCACCAGGTCTCTTATAGCAGAAGATTGCTCAGTGAATATGGCCTGGAAGGTGTCTTCTGGCAACCTTAGCACCGTTTAAGTACATTAAATGTGTGAGACATATTATAAATGTAAGAAACACCGCTTTTTGTCCACACTTTATGAAGAAACTGGAGGTGTAGCGTATCAGCACACAAATGTACGAAACATCTACAACTTCAAAAAAAACCAACATGATATTAACAAGTAATCAACTTTGGCAGGTTCTTTACAGTATCTTAAATGTCTAAAAAGACCAAAACATGTTATCTTCTATTGATGCCCACTACATTTGTTGAGAAACTAAAAGCTTCCACCTGTGACCATAATATTGGTGGTTATCTATTATGGTTGTATATTACTGTATTTGCAGATCTCATATCCTCTGATCCGAATGAATTAATTGCATGAGACTTCCAAAGTGCCGTGCACTGCAGTAGTGCTATTAAGAAAAAATGCGTTCACTTCTGCAGGTGACCTCAATTTTTCTTCAAGACAGTTCTACTAAACCTCTTAAAACTTTCCACCCATCGTGCCATACATAGTCTGCTTTACACAGAAGGTGATTAAATAACAACCTATTTGCCTCTGCATCCCATTTGTCTCCTGCCATACAGTTGCCGGCATTATATATGCATTTTGAAGCCATGTGGTATAACTTTAGACATGTTAGATGCAATTGATGGATTATGCCCCTTCCTTATTCCCTTCAGTGGCAAAGGGCTTAGTCACAGTTCAACATTAGGTATTTTCTTGTAGCAGGTCTCTGTTACACATTAGCTGCACGCCCCATTTACACGCTGAATGTCCAGCTCACTGTACGGTTTTTTAACTGTGGTTGACAGTACCTTCTTCTGTAGGTTATTTTATTATCCATGCACGTCACAATATGTGGCGACAATAACCCTGTTTTCTCCTTTTCCTCTAGCACACACACAGAACTCCCTTGAACACATCTTACTACTTCAATCAAGGTTTGTTGCAGTGTGAAGTACTTTACACGGGGTCTGAAAGAATGACCATCATTACCCTGTTATGAAGTGCTAAATGTAATAAACAAATGCATCATCAGAACAGTGCTGCAAAAATGGTGAGCAATAGAGAAGACGTCATTAAATGCCCGTATTTTGGTCAGAAACAGCTGCAATAAACGGTGCTATTGTTATTTTAATAAGGAACACACACCACACACATAATATTTGGCAATAGCACCTTAACAATCATGTAATGTTCTCATACACAGGAAAGAAATGGTAAGACAATGGTCAAGACAAGCCTATTTGTTTCATCATTTGAGCCCTAACACAAGAAAATGTTGGAGAATTTCACATTGAAGTGTGCAATATGGATGGAAAAATTGCAATCTGTAATATAACTCACCCATTTCTTTAGGTAGAGTCTGCAGTAGCACAGAACACAAAAAATGTAAGCCACAAACCTGTTGCTGTGGATAGTGCATTCCTCCCATAGCACCTTGGGTGCGTCCCTGCATTCCCATTGGATATCTTTGTGGGCCCGCAGGTCCGTATGACTGGCCAGCGTAGGGACTGCTTTGTTGTGTCTGGGAGTAAGGGCTATTGCCCATCCCATAGAGCTGAGGTCTCTTCATTACCATTGGATCCATTGGACTACCCTGTTACAAAGCAAAACAAAAATTGAATGCGTAGGGGGAAAAAAAGAACCCCCCAAAAATAAGCAGTTCAGTTTACAAAGATGCATCATTCTGAAACGTAGCTATATCCGCTCTGTATAACACTTAAGTACAATTTTTGGAGAGCTTTTTAACGTCTCTATTATAAAAAAAAATAAACCATTTGGAATTCTTATCATTTATTATAGTTGAGGGTGACCTAAAGATCATACAGTGGTACCTTCAGCCAATGGAACTTCTTCAGTAGGCAGCAATGGCGCCGCCAACGCACAGAAAAAAAACACTGATCATTTATGGGGCTTTCTGTACAGTAGAGCTGGATCTGCGCTATTGCGGATTACTGAATAAGCCCCAATGACTGATAATCGTTTAATGAATAACCACATAACATTCTGCACAGCTCATCACAGGTTCATATAGAATTGTGTAGCTTGAGTAAAGCGACTTGGTGTTACATGAAGGATACATTAGTGAACATCAGGTCTGCAGGACCAGGTTACGTAATATAACTGGTGCATTGTAAGGTCACAAGAACCAGTCAATATGTTCACCACACCTTGCAATGGACAGACACTTACAAACCTTGGTGTACGTTTCTATCACATAGCATTTACGTACAATTGTTAGCTAAACATATAGATCTCACACCCAGGAATACCACAATACAGTAACAATACATTTTACTACAAGCTCATAAGACAAAAAAATATATAATTAATAACGCCATTAAACAGCAATTATTTAAAAGCAGCAGTTCCATCTGCTCTTTATATCCTACCGGAACCGAGCTTAGCCATGGTCCCCTAGCATCCACCCCCTTACCCCAATTAAAGCAGCTGGTGATTTTTTTATTTTTTTTTTATGTTTGAAGCTGGTGGCCTCCAGAGATGAACCATGTTAATTTCAGCTCCGGGGCCCACTTGCTTCCCAAAATACCTCTGGAGGGGGTGCCGGTATCGGTTTGCAGTTTAAATGTCCCGCGTCACATGGGCCAATAGGAAGCCGCAAGGGATGACATCATGGATTCCAACTGGCTCCCGTGACGTGGGACATTTAAGCTGCCATTTCGATAACCCCAACCAGCAACCCCTTCCGAGGTAAGCAGGCTGTCCCCGTAGCCAGAATAAATGCGATTCAGCTCCGGAGACCCCTTGCTTCATACCTATATATAAAAAAAATAATCACCAGTTCTGCTGCTCACCGTGGGGCCGGGGCTCACACCAACGCACAATAGAAAGCTGCAACGTTATCGGGAGATGTCGCAGAATTCTATTGATTACTCTGTTTATAGCCCCGACACCCATATTTGTAGATTTTGTGCGTCAAATCCAGCATGCACACACAAAAATACATATATCTCAGGAACCAGTAGGATTGCCAATTTAAATTAAAAAGTGGTTTTTTTAGATGCAAAACAAAGAAAACATGGTGACTTTAAAGCAGCTACAGCACTTGCACTTAAAGTAGCGATCCTACCATTGTGAATGTGTATAAAATTGTTTTTAAGATGCCATTATTTTTATTTGTTCTTTCCAAAATGTTTTTTTGTGGGAGTTCATACCATAAATGTAAAACTAAATAAATCTTGAAAAGAAAATATAAAAAAATGTCCCTATTAGGCATTTTGTGTGTAACCGTCTTCATTTGTGAACCCTGCAGGTGGTTGGATGGTTTGCAAACTCCAGCACACAATGACATTTGTACCAGGAATAATGTGTGCTCAGAATGTTGCGGAATACATGGCTCCGATTGGCTGCTGTAGAGATCGTGATTTATAAGCTGTGGTCCTCACTTTGATGAATGTTTTGTATTCCCTCCATGGAAATTCTAATGCAACGCTTCAAAACCAGCCGGCTGCTTAAAAATAAATTACTTGCAACACAAAAGAATTGCCAGTGTTACACATGCTCTAGCATTAGAATCCCAGACACAGTTGAACCCATGTTAAATAAGGAAATGTTAAAAGGGGCAAACTTGGTATGAAATTGCACTCTTTTAAGGTTTTTCAAAATGTTCAAACCCAGTGTATATTTATTGTTTCACCTGTACATGTTAAAAATTGTTTGGGGAAAAAAAACCCCACAACAATTAAAAAAAGGTTTTTAAACATTTAATGTTTGTTTTTTTATAATCACTTGCTGGATAGATCCATGTTTGAATTTAGTGACACGATATGCTGGAGATAGAACTTGCGTTCTATATTTTATGGTTTAAATGCTGAACTCACTGAAAGTGTGCTAGACATAATTTACCAAATGAATCTCTACCCTTACACCACGAAGCACAAGGAGATAAAGTGACAGTGAACTGACACTAGGTCTTAAATCAAGTTCTTCTGCATCATAATACTCTAGGACGAGCCTCCCAAGCAGCTACAGTCCCAATGTAAGATGATAGCCATCAGTTTAAACTTTCCAAGTAACCACACCTGTCTTTTGGAGAAGCCTTGAAACAAAGGCTATAATAAATCTCCTGGGATATTCTCAACATGTTGTATGTATCCCAAACCACTCCATTGTGGATAATCATTTAAAGTTATGTTTATTAATAAATATGTACACACACACATCTGCATTTACAAACCATTCTTCAGCACTGAAACTTAAGGATTTTCAGGGGGCACTTTTAAAGTCTTCAGAGGACACAGACTCACAACCCAATATCTTGCTGTGCAACATATATAGTGTGTGTGTTGCAGGAGGCTAAACTAGCATTCTTACTGTATGTATGTATGTTCATGTCTGTAGTTTTAAGCCAAAATCTGCACTTCCATTACCACTACTTGACTTGAAAATACATTTAGGATATGTCTATCTATTGGCACAAACTTAAATTGGGTGATCTTTGGCACAGGTATAAAAATATAGACAACTGTAATTAAAAAATAAGGGAATTAGGTATACATGGGCATCAGATGGTGTGGTCAACACTTTTGATATAATGTACACGTGTCACTGATAGCATTAGCAATTCAACATTTGTATTTTTTGTAAATGGCTGATTTTCAGACTTGAAGCTGGAAAGAGGTTATTGACGTTCGATGGGAAGGGAACTTGCAAGACAGGAGACACTTAACAATTGTTTTGTATGTAAGCAAGAAATGTAAACCACTGCAAATAGCTCTGAGCAAAGGCATAACAGAAGTAGAGATGTTGCCCGAGTTACATGATATTTATGAGTGTGGGAGTAGTGGTAAAGACCATAGAAAAAAGAAAAAAATGACAATGATTTCAATGAGGCATGGTCTGAATTTGGTACAAAGCAAGATTATTTTAAATAAAATACAGGAGAGGTGTCTGCAGACTGCAGAGGGTAACATAAAATATAGTAAAACATTGAAGGCATATATTAAGACTAAGCAAGATATTTGTTGAACAGGATAGATTGCTTTAAATATAGTGTGTGGAGGTAATGAAACATGTCTATGCCCTCTCTAAGGCCTGGGACATAGTAAGCACTTAGGTGCTGCTGCTCGCTGTTGCTTGCTGCTGCTCGCTCTACCAGGAGCTTTTTGCTGTCCTGGCAGAGGAGACAGCAAGCGCGCTTGGGAGGCGGGTATCACTGTGTGTGTGTCACTTGGTAGCTGTCAGTGTGTTTGTGTGTCACTGGGGAACGTGTGTGTGTGTGTGTGTGTGTGTGTGTGTGTGTGTGTGTGTGTGTGTGTGTGTGTGTGTGTGTGTGTGTGTGTGTGTGTGTGTGTGTATATTATATAATATTTTAAAAATTAAAAAAAAAAGACATGTGAGAATAAATTATTTATTAATATTATGCAACTTTGATAAATATATTCACGCATGCGCACACGCGCGCACACACACACACATCACACAGACATACACACACACACATCACACAGACATACACACACACACACCTCTGTGCGTACAACGCCGGACCGGCTGCAGACCCATTGGATGGGAGCGGTCACGTGACCGCTCCTCCGCTTCCCCGAGCGGCAAATTTCAAACTTGCCTGTCTCGGGAAGTTTCTCAGCCTCCGCACGCATCAGCAAGCATGCGGAGGGAGAAACTATAGCCGCGCTGATAACAGGTGCAGGGGCTTTGTGCATCTGTTCAGCGCGGCTCAGCAACGCTGAGTGCACTATGTCCTGGGCCTAAGAGTTGAGACTATTGTGATATAGAGAAAGAGGCGATTGCCCACAAAGTCAGAGAGACCGTAATAGGTGATAAAGAATTGGAGAGAGGCAGTGACAGAGCAGTTAGACAGGAGAAGGAGTTGTGGATAGGATGTCATGGTTCTCTACATTGTTCACTCTTGCATCAATCAGTCATTCCAACATCTCAATTCAGCCCACGAGATAGATGTTGGAGACTGGTTTCAAGAAAGCACACAATTTGAAACCATTGTTTGAAGAATTTTGAAAGAATTTGAGAATGAATGAGCAATACAGCCCAATGGCTAAAAGATCATTAATTGGCCCTTTTAAAAATTAGCATTGACAGAGCCAGAATAAAAAGCAGGTGAAAAATGCCATAAGAGAGGTCAAGGACAAGGGTAGTAAGTCTAAATGGTCTAATGCATGGGTCGGCAACCTGCGGCTCTTTCAGCACCTACATGCGGCTCTCCTCACTGCGCTGTTATTGGCTGCGGGGGGCGGGGGCCCGGCCGGCGCAATCGGGCCTCTTGTTACCGCCCGTCATCTCCCCAGATGCTGGCCTGCCTCCTGCAGTGTCCCACGCCGGGCCTCTCTCATGCCGGTGGGTGCCGTCACTTCCAGCGGGTGCAGACGTCACAGAGAGCGTGTGACAGTACAGGAGGCGGCCCAGAAGCTAGGGAGATACCGGGCGGTAAAAGAGGCCCGACCGGCACCAGCAGGGCCCCCCGCAGGCAAGAACAGCACAGTGGGGGAGAGAGGCAGCTGCTGGGAAGCGGCAACCCAGGACAGTGAGGAGAGAGGCAGGCCCAGTGTAGGTGTGTATTTATTTATGTTTGTATATTGTGGAGGGGGGTGGGGGGGTTGGGGGGAGAGCAGGTTAGCGTGTGTGTGTGTGTATTTGGGGGCGGTAGTAGTGTTATGTGGGGGTAGTAGTGTGTGTATATTTGGGGGGGTATTAGTGTGTGTGTATATTTGGGGGGGTATTAGTGTGTGTGTATATTTGGGGGGGTATTAGTGTGTGTATATATATATATAAATATATATATATATATATATATATATATATATACAGTGCTCGACAAACCCGGTCGCCCACTCGCCACGTGCGAACTGAAATTGGCCGGTGGCCAGTGACTTTTCCCCTGCTCTGAAAAAAAAAATCCCCTGCTCTGCAAAAAAACAAAATTAAAAATCCCCCTAGCTGATTGGCCAATAGGGCATGACGCAGAATGGAGCCCTTCCTTCTCAGGGGTAAGTAATGGGAGTGCTGCTGCTCGCGCGGTGCCCATCTCCTGCCCTCGGTCTCCGTGGCTGACTGGTGGTAGCAGGGGTGTTCCCCCCTTCTCTACCCGGCTGCCCACGCGGGGCGGGAGATGGAAACGGGGATGTTCCATGCGTAGCGGAGGTATTCCCCCTTACTCCCCGCGCATGGCGGGAGATGGAAGCGGGGTGTTCTCCCCTTCTCTCCCCGGTCCCCGCTTCCCCCCAGATGCCCACGCGGGGCGGGAGATGGTAGTGGCGGTGTTCCCCCTTACCACCCGGTCCCTGCTTCCCCCCAGATGCCCGCGCGGGGCGGGAGATGTTAGTGGGGGTGTTCCCCCTGTAGCACCCAGTCCCTGGTTACCCCCAGATGCCCGCGCGGGGCGGGAGATGTTAGTGGGGGTGTTCCCCCGTACCACCCGGTCCCTGGTTCCCCCCAGATGCCCGCGCGGGGCGGGAGATGTTAGTGGGGGTGTTCCCCCTTACCACCCGGTCCCCGCACGTGGCGGGAGATGGAAGCGGGAGTGTTCCCCCCTTCTCTCCGCGGTCCCCGCTTCACCCGGCTTCCCGCGCGGGGCGGAGGTGTTCCCCCTTACTCCCCGCTTCCCACCGATCCCGGGGCGGGAGATGGTAACAGGGGTGTTCCCCCTCTTACCCCCTTGGTCTCCGCTTCCCCCCGGTCCCGTGGCTGCCCGCGCGGGGCGGGAGATGGTCGCGGGGGGTGGGGGGGGGGAGGAGGAGGGGCAGTGGTGGTGGTGCTCTCTCGCGCGGCCTTTCCAATCTTCTTCCGTGTGTGTGTGGGAGAGAGAGTGTCGCGCGGCCTTTCCAATCTTCTTCCGTGTGTGTGTGTGTGTGGGAGAGAGAGAGTGTGTGTGTGTATGGGAGAGAGAGAAAGCGTGGGAGAGAGAGAAAGCATGGGAGAGAGAGAAAGCATGGGAGAGAGAGAAAGCATGGGAGAGAGAGCATGGGAGAGAGAGAGAGAAAGCATGGGAGAGAGAGAAAGCATGGGATAAAGAGAGAGCATGGGAGAGTGTGTACGTGTGTGTGTAGGATTCCAGAAGTGTCACCCCACCCAATCACCCCACCACCCAGTCAGTCACCCCACCACCCGTCAGTCACCCCACCACCCGTCAGTCACCCCACCACCCGTCAGTCACCCTCCCCCGTCAGTCACCCTCCCCCCGTCAGTCACCCTCCCCCCGTCACCCCAAATCACCCCACCCAATCACCCCGTCACGCCACCCAATCACCTCGTCACGCCACCCAATCACCCCGTCACGCCACCCAATCACCCCGTCACCCTACCCAATCACCCCGTCACCCTACCCAATCACCCCGTCACCCTACCCAATCACCCCGTCACCCTACCCAATCACCCCGTCACCCTACCCAATCACCCCGTCACCCTACCCAATCACCCCGTCACCCCACCCAATCACCCCACCCCCCAATCACTGTCTCTCGCCCTCTGTCTCTCTCGCCCTCTGTCTCTCTCGCCCTCTGTCTCTCTCGCCCTCTGTCTCTCTCGCCCTCACTGTCTCTCTCGCCCTCACTGTCTCTCTCGCCCTCACTGTCTCTCTCGCCCTCTCTGTCTCTCTCGCCCTCTCTGTCTCTCTCGCCCTCTCTGTCTCTCTCGCCCTCTCTGTCTCTCTCGCCCTCTCTGTCTCTCTCGCCCTCTCTGTCTCTCTCGCCCTCTCTGTCTCTCTCGCCCTCTCTGTCTCTCTCGCCCTCTCTGTCTCTCTCGCCCTCTCTGTCTCTCTCGCCCTCTCTGTCTCTCTCACCCACCCACACTCTCTCACCCACCCACACTCTCTCACCCACCCACACTCTCTCACCCACCCACACTCTCTCACCCACCCACACTCTCTCACCCACCCACACTCTCTCACCCACCCACACTCTCTCACCCACCCACACTCCGGATCTAGATCTCTTATTTACCCTATATATCTTAATTCCCCTATAGTACACCGAAATAACCTATACTGCTTTCTTCCAGATCTGACTCAAGCTTCACACGGGAGACATCGGAATTCTCCCTAAACCAGAAGACAGGTAGGGAACACATCCCCTCCAATGTATAACATTGTGGGAATGAGGGTAGCTGGACATTGAGGGACTGCGGATCAGGTAAGATCCCAGGCGGGATTGCTGCTTTAGATATTGTGAAGCGGGGACGTCCAGAAACTGGTTAAGGGGTTCAGGAAACTAGTCATTCACACCGGGCTTTTATTTCTAGATCCGACATTTACACACACACACACACACACGTAACCAGGACTAATTGTAGTATACAGGCATACCTCGCATTAACGTACGCAATGGGACCAGAGCATGTATGTAAAACGGAAATGTACTTGAAGTGATGCACTACCTTTTTTCCACTTATGGATGCATGTACTGTATTGCAATAATCATATACGTGCATAACTGATGTAAATAACGCATTTGTAACAGGCTCTATAGTCTCCCCGCTTGCGCACAACTTCGGTACAGGTAGGAAGCTGGTATTGCTGTTCGGGACGTGCTGCCAGGCGCATGCGTGAGCTGCCGTTTGCCCATTGGCCGATATGTCCTTACTCGCGAGTGTACTTAAAGTGAGTGTCCTTAAATTGTCTGTAATGTAATACAATAAATAAACTTATGTCAAAAACGAATGTTGTTCTTACTAGGAATTTAGATAATTTATTTTATTTATATATTTTATTTTAAAGCGGGGTTGGGGGCGGGACTAGGTGGCGAGTAGATTTTTTGGTTCGGCGAGTAGATTTTTGGGTGATTTGTCAAGCACTGTAATATATATATATATATATATATATATATTATATATATATATATATATATATATATATATATACACACACACACACACACACACACACACACACACACACTGGGGGGTATGTGTATGTATTGTGTATTTGAAAATGACGTGTATATACATTCACACACACACTGGGGGGTATGTGTGTGTATTTGGGGGGTATTAGTGTGTGTGTATATTTGGGGGTGATAATGTGTGTGTGTGTATATATATATATATATATATATATATATATATATATATATATATATATATACACACATACCCCCCAGTGTGTGTGTCCACCCCCCCTCCTCCCCTCCTCCCCACTGTCCCCCCCCTCCTGTCCACTGTCCCCCGTCCCTCCTGTCCACTGTCCCCCGTCCACTGTCCCCTCCCTCCTGTCCACTGCCCCCCCCTCTCCTGTCCACCCCCCCTCCCTCCTGTCCACTGTCCCCCCCCCCCCCCCCCTCTCCTCCTAGCGGGAAATTTAACTCACGGGAAACGCCGGGTCTCTCAGCTAGTGTATGTATGTATGTATGTATGTATGTATGTATGTATGTATGTATATATATATATATATCTATATCTATATCTATATCTATATATATATACACACACACATACACACACACCCCCAGTGTGTGTGTGTGTGTGTGTGTGTGTGTGTGTGTGTGTGTGTGTGTGTGTATGTGTGTGTGTGTATTGTGTATTTGAAAATGTTTTGCATGGAAAAACAATGAAAAAAACAAAATAAAGATACTTATTATTGTGAGATGCATTTTATTCCCCCACATATTTTTTCTTTTCCCCAATTCTGATTAAAGTAAGTTAGTATGTTAATGTTTATACAGTATTTACCTATTAGTGTATGTATGGTATATGTATGTGTTCCATTAAAAAAAATGTATATTGTAAACCTACCCAGCCTACAAATATTGCAAAGCAAGTATAAACCAACCTCGCACTGATGAGACCCATCAAGGTTGAAACATGTCTGTGAATGGTTTGACTTGCTTTGCTAGTCCCATGCTGTGCTTAAAAGTTGTGTAAACAGCGATGCATTTGCTTATATGGGCTCCATGTGAATGGATATTCCAGACAAAAAGGTGACACATTGTGTGCTCATTTGCATGTCATTTCCCAGAATCCCTTGCTGCCATGGAAGCACTGTATGCTAGGTGATAATGGTTGAAAGGCAGGGTTGCAGACCTGTCTAAGGCTAAGGCCCCGCTCCCTCAGTCAGCGCGCCCGCACGGCAGACAGGCGGGGTGCTGACAGACACAGACCGCGATATGCGGTCTGTGGGGAGCCGGAAGCCGGAGCGGGTACTGATCGTGGTGCCATCCACCCCCCTCCCCCCACACACACACATATACACATACACACATACTTTAACCCGCAGCTCCTTCCCTGCTCCCCGCCAAAGGCGCCTCCCATCTAGCTCCTTCCCTCCCCTCCTCCCCATTGGCTGACTCGCGTACCACGTGACGCGTCAGCGCCGAAAATCACTAGGATCTTGCAGCATCGGCCGGCTGACGCGTCACAGTGCGTAGTCAGCCCTGCCGGTAAGGCCTCGGACATGGTCAAAAAGACCGTGCTGAGGCGCGCTGAGGGGAAACATTATCCCTATCAGCGCGGCTTTAGACGGCGCTTCCGCACTCTTCCGCAGGTGTGTGGAAATGCAGGAGACAGGCAAGTTTAAATTTTGCCGCTGAGGGAAGCGCATGGCTGGTCACGTGGCGTCGGCTCCTTGACGCCCTAGCCCCGCCCCGCCTCCAGGTCCGCCTCCTGCCCGGCTCCCACCCGGCACACAAGCACGCTCGCTGACGCTCATGCAGGGACACGAAAAATCTCCTGCATGAGCGTCA
The DNA here is from genome assembly GCF_040206685.1 of Ascaphus truei. Classification (NCBI taxonomy): domain Eukaryota; kingdom Metazoa; phylum Chordata; class Amphibia; order Anura; family Ascaphidae; genus Ascaphus; species Ascaphus truei. The sequence continues at coordinate 230,466,941 of NC_134486.1, read as the reverse complement.
GCGCTGCCCAGCGCAGCTCCCTGCACCATGTCCCAGGCCTAAGACATGTGAATGTGCTCACACGTGATATTCTTTATTGGATATATATACAAGCGGATATACCCGGCGTTGCCTGGAAGCAAGGGGGGGCGTGAAAGGCAGGGGGGGGGCGTGAAAGGCAGGTGGGGGGGCGTGAAAGGCATGGATTCCTAACCCTACATTTCCTCACCTGCCAGCATGCCGCGCTCCTCGGGCTGCCACTGGTTGTCTCCCCCCTCGTGGCCTCCGCCGACTCCCGGTGGCACAAAGGAGGTATTAACTCCCTGCCGCTCTCCTCCTGCTCCTCGGGGATGTTGAGCCGTAGAGAGCGTGCTCTGGGAGGTGGGGGAAGTGGGAGAGTGGGAGAGCGACACACACGCGACACCTACCTCTACTTCCGGGCGCCGCCATCTTCTCACTCGGTGCCGCGAGGGAGGAAGGGGGTCCTTCCGGGCGCCGCCATCTTAGGCGCCGCGAGGCAGCTGCAGCCTGCCTGGCCACTGCCTGTTCCCCCGCCGGGGAGGGAGGTGAGCGGAGCGCCGGGAGGGAGGGAGAGATGAGTGGAGCGCCGGGAGGGAGGGAGAGATGAGCGGAGCGCCGGGAGGGAGAGATGAGCGGAGCGCCGGGAGGGAGAGATGAGCGGAGCGCCGGGAGGGAGAGATGAGCGGAGCGCCGGGAGGGAGAGATGGGCGGAGTGCCGGGAGGGAGGGGGAGATGAGCGCCGGGAGGGAGGGGGAGATGAGCGCCGGGAGGGAGAGATGAGAGGAGTGCCAGGAGGGAGGGGGAGATGAGCGCCAGGAGGGAGGGAGAGATGAGCGCCAGGAGCGAGGGAGAGATGAGCGGAGCGCCGGGAGGGAGGGAGAGATGAGCGGAGCGCCGGGAGAGAGGGAGAGATGAGCGGAGAGCCGGGAGGGAGAGATGAGCGCCGGGAGGGAGAGAGGGAGGGGTGTGTGTGTGTGTGTGTGTGTGTGTGTGTGTGTGTGTGTGTGTGTGTGTGTGTGTGTGTGGCCGAGGGGGAAGAGAGTGGCAGTTGGGTGACGTCTGACCCACCAATCTGATTGGCCAGAGGCTGAGGACCAATCAGATTCACCACAGATAGCACTAACCTTTCGATTTTATATATTAAGATAAAACACACACACACATATAAAACATGCACAAATCCACAGCCAAGAATACAGTCTCTAATAAAACATTGCAAGCTTTATATGCACTGGCTTTAATACATATAATAGGCTAAACAACTGTATCTTTAATGTGTTGAACTTCCTAATGGGTTTAAAACATGTGGTGAACAATTGTGGGATTGCTGACCTGCAGCAGATTGCGTTTTGCAATAATCATTTTCTTTGGCATGTAGAGTTTCAGTTTAATAGCACTAAAAAGACCACTGATATGTGTGGCACTACATGTGTGAAAGATAACCAATGCCAGATAGCAAGAGGTTTTAAAACATTTAAGAGAAACAAAATATGCCCATATCCCCCTCCCCACCATGAAATGGAAAGTACCCTGTATGCATTTTGCAATCTTCGTACAATTTTGTTATTAAAAATTAATGAATATTAACTAGGGGCAACACTGAACTCAAGAACTTGGCCTATCAATTATACAGTGTAACTCTCTCTGCAGTTCCCCGAGCAATGACTGAGATTATTGACAAATACCAAAACAACCAATTATGTGTGGTTTTCCTTTGCCAGCAATGTGAATAAATACACGTGGCCATGAAAAAAATGGGGAGGTACCGGATAAGGATATGCAAACTATGGAGTATATTGAGATAAAATATGTTTGCAGTAGTTCTGTCTCTTTCAAATCTGGGATACATTTTGAGTATAGGCAATAAAACCTGTGTTTGCCCCCTTTCTTTAAATCCCTTACCTATCCCCATCTCTGACGTTCAGGTATAGGGGGCAATAATTTCATTTTATGGTTTTAAATGCAGTTTATACACACGTGTTTCAAAACACATTTAATAATTCTTATTTAACATGTATGATTAAAAAATGTGAATATGTGTTGCAATTTGAATGCTATGATTTTCTGCTGTCAATAAATAATCTGATAAGAAAAATGCTATAACCTTTCCTTTAAAAAAAATTACTATAGGAATTGTTAACTGTATTTAAATTTATTATTAAAGCAGCAACACTACTTCCCCCCTTTTTTCTTATTTGTGTATATAAAGCATGTGACTATGTATAATTCTACATTCTTACTAAGCTGGCAATTGTTTGGTGCTCCTGTTATAAATCTGTAAAAATCCTATTTGTGTGCCCAACATAATGCCCACCTTTCAGTTTCAATCAATCTTCCAGTTACTGTTACACAACAGCTACAATGTATCCTTACTTTACTACGGGTAAGGTATCTATTGTTACAGTTTGTAGCTTCAACTGCTGGGAACATTGGTAACAAATGATCATAAACTGGAAAGTGTTACATGACCTTTTTTGCTACCTTTCGATTTTTGCTTATGTTTTGGTGTGCTCGACTCCCTTTTGCTCATGCCTGTTATTCCTTGACCAGACCATTATTCTGAGCACCCATTTTCACCATTTTCCTTCACGCTACATAACCCTTGTAGGGGCAACCCAAGTGGCTTGACCTGATTTCCCCTCTCCTTTAAAACGACTTAAAAATAGCAAAGGGTTGGGGGGAAAAAAACACAGTCACTCATCTAAACCTACAGAACTGGTTTATTATAAAAAATAAATTAAAAAAAAAACATGTTTTGCTGCTTTAAGATATTGTTTTTTTTTGTTTTTAAGAGCATCCTGGCAAGACATGGAGAAATAAAGGAATTTGCTAATAAGGGCACATGGCATGTTAACAGCACAGGCATGAATCGAAGCATGTGTACTTGAAAGCAACATCACAGGGTGCAAAATAGTGGCTTGCCATCTCCTATAATTTGAAGGCTACATTTACCGCTTAACTCCAGATATTACCTAAATAATTGAGCAAGAAATATTGTTCGCTAGAACAATTTCAATTTGGGGAAATCAAAAAAAGGTGTTTGGAGATTAAACTAAACTTGCCTGACAAATTATATGCCATTACAAAAAAAAAAGGGAAAATAATCGGATCATAGTCACTTTATTTGACAGAACTCGACTTATTGATGCACGGACACAGGGAATTGGTGGCATTGCTTTCCTCGGATACAGTGATACATCGAATAAAGTGACAGAGAGACAAGCTGTCACTGTGTCTCTGTGACTTGCACGGTTGTCCCTTTGACACAGCCTTTGTCCGCGGTCTCTTCGGTTCTGCATACCAGCCTCCGTCTGTGCATCCCAATATGTCTGTCACTATATTTCATAGAATCTCCTTTCATTCTGTCTCTCCCTCATTGTCCTACTCTCCCTCCCGGGTGTCTTAATCACGTTGGGCTGTCACTCACTCTGTGCTTCTCTTCCCTCCTGTCTCTCTCACTCCCCATCACATGCTCTCCCCTCTGTCACAATGCTGTCACGCTCCCTGCCTCCCGCACCCGCTCTGTCACGCTCCATCCTTCACTCACTCTCACTACCCTCTGTCTCACAGATTCACCAACTTTCACCTCTTTGCCTTTCACGCCATCTTGCTTACTATTTATTTAGTTCGTTTTCCTCTGCCAGGAGAGCAGGATTCAAAACAACTGGTTTTCATGCGTGGATCATTTCCCTGTAAGACTTCAAAATATCCTTCCATGTGCCCAAAGAGAAGGTTGGGTTAGAATAGATTACATGATTACAAGAGAGACTGTACAGCTTGCATAGAGGAAGGGAACATTGCTGACTCGCTGCTGCCTCACAGGTTAGGAATCACTGCACTATACCATGATCTGTTCCCCTTTTGTGCAAGAAGGGGTGAGCACAGCAGTGAAATACATGAAAAGGCCACTTTTGCTCTAAAGTAGCTAAAAAACATACGCTCACCCATGAAACCAAAATGCAAATACAACATATGTTTGCCTCGATTAGTGCTTTAAGATATTCTCTATATGTTTTCTTCGGTGGGCAGGAGTGAATATGCAGTGGGGTGCCTAACCACTCAAGTTTTGACCTGTTCATGTCAAGTACAGTATAGGGGATCACTTACGTAAGTTTCCGGACTGTACAACTGGGGCAAAACCAACATAAAGAATTGCATCAATTTTAATCAAAGAAAAAAAAAAAAAAAACATTCCTTTTCCCCCCCAATAAATTTGGTGTTGCTCTTTGCACAAGCAAATAGGCCCTCTGGTGAGGCAGCAGTGTAGCAAACTTTGGCTCATTATGGATTCCAATGTGAAATCATCAGAATAGGTTTCATAATTAAATTCTTCATTCCAGCCATGAAAATACTGCACTATACAATGATGAGGACTATATCTTTGTAGGCTTGACTGAACCTTAAAGCTCATTTATCATAAAATGTCAAGTTAAAAGTATGGCATGCCGGCCTTTACCAAGTCTAAATGGTTTGAACTGGGTGGTGCCGGGCCCTACTGATACCTTACCACTTAGTTACGTAGTCAAATCTTCCATGCTTAAGTGGGCAGAAATGTAGTTGTCTTCCGATTATATATAACAGAGCATCTGCTTCAACGTATATACAATTACCCCGTAATGTCTTGGGAACCAGGGGTCAGAGTCATATTGTACAAATTTGATTTTCATTTCTCAACCAGCATTTTAAAATATCAGGACTGACTGGATCTGTGTGGGAGATCTGGAACACAACTCCAATGTGAATAATTATTACATGCTTGGGTGATTTTAACTGTGGAAAAGCAGTATACTGAATATTTTAAAAAGATAATTTTTTCCATTTTTTTTATTACGAACTGGCAACTGAAAGCAGCATATGACTGCTTTATTTTGTACTTCCCTCATTTATATATAATTTGCACTGCATATTGTGTAGCACCAATGCAAAGAAAGTTAATGACACACATGAAGCAGCCACCTATGACATCTGATTGGCCTACTTGACACTTCCTTGGTGTTAGGCAAACTGCAGACATGTCAACGCTTATTTATCTCATTCATTAATAAATCAAAGGGGGAAAAAAAATCAGAGGCAGTTTACATTACTAGATCACCTTTGATCCTGTCTATTCTATTGGCCTTCAAGGCACTGTCCACTATTGGTTATCTTATCAACAAGATTCCTTCAGCGTTTCCTTTGCGGTTATCCCTTTTCATCCACTACTACTTGCTGTTGAGGTTCTCCAGGGCTCTACTCTAGGACATATCTTTTCTCCTTATGCCGCTTCCCTGAGCAAACCAATAGACGTTTGGTTTTCGCTACACCTCTACCCCGACGACACCGAAAACTACCCGTCTTCTGAATTCTTGTTACTGATGGTCTTTCTGCTATTTCCTCATGGAAGTCCCACCACTACCTACCTCAAACTCAACTTGTCCAAAACAGGACTAAACACTTCCTCCAAGTCTAACCCCTAATCTCACTTCTCGTCAATAACTCCACTACCCTCCTGATACCACACTCCAGACGTCTATGTATCATACTTGACGCCTTCCTGTCTTTTATACCTGACCATCATGCAAAAAAAAATTTTTAAGTGTATAGTTTGTTAGGTTCTGGTCCTTACCACTCCAATGTACTGTATTGAACCATATGAATAAAAGATAATATTAATTGATTTTCTGTGAGTGTCACTGGTTTTGAGTCAGGTTCACTTTTTTGGCACATGCAGTCTCACTGATGAAATCAGTACTTTATCAGGACATTTACATTTTTTTGGCCTTCGAACATCCCAAGTCTCACTGATTTTAGTTCTTGGATGTTGTCATCTCTGAATTCAAAGGTATGGCGGGGGGGGGGGGGTTGGTGAGAGACTTTAGAGCTTTCTAAGCATAGAAATCTTTTGAAAACATTTTCACAATAGTTTATCCACAGTAGTATGTAGTATGTTTTAAGCCACCGCATAATAAGAAAGAGGGAAAATGGTGCTAAAAAAAAAAAAGTTTCAATCAATCCTTTGAGTTTTGGTATATACAAAATTTAGTAACTTGGATTTTTCTACTCTGTACTGATGACCAAGGAGATTTGGTGACCAAATCCAAGTTCCAGTCTGTGGTACAATGAACCAAACAGGTTCATGGCTTCTAAAAGCCTTCTGCTTCTGAGAGAGGAAAGAGGGAAAAAGGAGACAAGTGCAACATTCAAACTAAAGCTATTTTAGATGACATCTTAATAGGCAAAAATCTTTATAAACAGTATTTTACGTGAATGCTTCTGTAAAGCGCTAGTCCATGCGCTGCTTTAAAAAAAATTGTAAACATATGTTTGAAGCAGTGGGTCTCTGGAGCAGAACCCCATTCATTTCAGCTTCGGGACCCCCTGCTTCTGGAGATACCTCCGTAGGTGGTGCCGGTAACCACCCTGGCTAGCAGGGATCACGTAATAACCACTTTCCAAAGCTCTTGCGTCCTGAGGGTCAATAGGAGGCTGTGATGTCATCCAGTGAGGCTTCCTATTGGCTTACAAGACGCGGGAGCTTTAAACTTTGCTGAGATACCTCCGAAGGGATGCTGGTATCTCCAGAAGCAGGATGTCCCTGAAGCTGAAATGAATGGGGTTCAGCTCGGGAGACCACCTGCTGCAAACCTAGATGTTACAAAATTATACATGAGAAAAGTGCTCATTTAACTATAGGAAATTGGGAACTAAAAGTAATTACTCTGTGCCATCTAGTTCTATTGCACCAAACACTTGTTTTACTTTCTTTTCCATGACAATTGTCGGCAAAATATTGTTAAATGTGACATTGTCTAGATATGCTGTGTGTTAATAACCAGATGGTCATCTTCAAAGCTGGATGGCAAATCCAGGAAGCCCCGGTGTTTGAGAAGAAGATCCTGTAAACTTGCAGCTTACACACCTGACACCTGGAAAGGCAGGGTTGTCCCAAATTAGCTGCTTTCTGCTTCATTTTTAGCCTTCCTAATGCAAGGCAGGAGAGTTCACCCCAAAGCAAACAGTTCAACCGTCGTTCTGTTTTCGGCATAAGCCATACATTCAGAGCTGTAACAGGTATTCATACGCAGAGTCCCACAGGCTACAAGGTACAACAAGCCTTTTGTGTGCATCTGAACGCACGCCAAAACGTCTGCCTTTGTACTGAACAAACCTGTTTTCTACTGATAACAAAGCCCCGAGTTGTGAAACCTCGCAGTCAGGCCTCTGACTAACAGCTGTTGGTGCTCCAGAAGGACAGGCAGCGGCAGTGCAAGCTTTTTGTACGTCCTAAAACTGATTATTTTTGGAGTCCCTTCATTCATTTGTAACACAAACCCCATTATTTTAACCATTCTCTTAAAAAAAAAAAAAAAAAAAAAAAAAAAGTTCAAAGTTTATGATATACATACACACATAGGCGTCCCTCAGTTTTTCCAACAAAATGCGTTTTTGTAAATAGCGTCGGATAGCGAATCATCAAAGTGAAATCTATTTTGTGCCCATTGGTTTGTATTGTAGAGCGTCAAATATGAGAGTTGGTGAGCGTCGATAAGGCGTTTTGGCATAGGACAACTCCATATTGGTATGTATTATAAAGTGTCCGATATGCCATTCGTTAAAAATGGACCGTCGGAAAGTGAAGGGGGAGAGTGTATGTGTGTATGTAAATAATAAAGAGTTAACTGCCTGGGTAGAAATTGCAAAAATAGTGATAAAAAAACAAAAAGCAAACAGGTACCCCCCCCCCAGGTCTTACTCAAAATTGAAAAAAGTTTATTTAGACCAGGAGTGCCTGTTCTCTATTTGTATAATTTATATATTCTTATTAGAATATGTCAGTGTTAAAAGGGAAGGTTTGAGTGCCTCACACATTTAATAGGTGGGTGATCTAGACCTTCAAAAACAGAAAGAGAAGAACATTGATGAAAACTCATTCAAGCAAAATATATGAGTGTCTAGGAAAACAGACTCATGTCTTTGGCCCCCAAGTAACCCACTTTAGAATATGAAGTATTTCTCTTTATTTCAGATTGTTTCACACACGATAGAACGGATTTACAGCAATATTGATTTTGGTTGATAGATTTTTTTGGGGAAGATATGCCTTCAGGAAAAGCGAGTTGGATGCAACAAGTCGTTTTTTATTTTTCTTATTGCCGTTCACCTTAGTGACACCTAAAAAGTATGTAATTTCTTCTTTTTTAATAAAAAAAACACGTCTAAAAAACTGTTCATCTTTTACAAAGGTCTCAATTGAGATTTGAATGGGACGTAGAGGGTGACAAGATTAGAACCTGTCCACTGTGACAGAGGTATAACGACTATTTTTCTCAGGTATTTAAAAAATGTTTATAGATTTTCTCTGGACTATTAAATAAAAAAAAATTAAACCTGTTTAGAAGGGGAAAAAATATGCTGCTGCTCTCTCTCAAAACAGGTTATGTTCACTGCACCATGATGTCAAAAATATTTTTTAAGGAGAAAAACTCTAATGATAAGAGCACTTTCAAATTCGATTTGTTAAAATTAGATCATACATAGGGTACAAAATGCAGTTACCTTGAAGTCGAGCAACAAGAATGTAAAAATATCAAGTAAGCAAGTGCCTCTTAACCCATTTGGTGTTGAGGGGGCTGTTGAAACCCAATTGCCACGGTCCTCCTGCAATTTGCTATCCCGTGGTCTTGAAGGGACCCCAAATATGCAAATAGAATAGGAGCCTTGCCCCTCTCCTGTTCTGATCGCAGCGAACGCACATAACGATGGTAATGTCACAAGGAGCTCCAACGTACTGCTCCATGTGACGTCCAGTGCACTTCACAAGGACACTCAAAATTACTCAACGAATAATTAAAATAAGTATTTTACTACACGTTGTTACACTGTTCCATTTTTCATAGGGCCGCATTACATGAAAGCCCAACATCAATATAAAAATAATGAACACACAAATGAGACATAGGAAATTAATAATTTATCCCAACACCTGTGTGTGGTTTGGACAGCATTTCAACAGGTTTTTAGCATGCAATTTTTAAAACCGCTAATCTAATGCAAAACGTTCATTGGAACTACAAAATATTCCACCCCCATTCCACGGCATACTTATACTGTACATTTTCAGTCGAACAGTTATGCTGGTCATATAGCCTTTATTTTTATGTAAAGTTATTAATCAAGCCCCACCTGAAACAATCTGCTAAATTGATTTTAATCACTGGGTCTCAAGTGAAGCTTTGTATAATCAGCATTGCATTTTACGAAATTAATTGCCTGATTGATTCTCCGGAGGCAGTGGCTGTCATTACGTCGCTGTCACAGTTTTTGAAAAGGGGTGTCACAACATTAAAAATTATTACATTGTTTTTCTCGTGCGTTGTGGATGCTGTGCCCTGATTAACAAGAAAATCCCAAACTATTCAACATTTAGTAAAGGCATTTTCAACCGAATTCAGAAATATTAATATAATAAATGTTGTGTTCAAAACAGAAAAATAAATCATTCCAATTTCCTTTCAAAAGTAAGCAGAAACTAACATTGCTTTACTTGATGGTTTAAAAATGGCGCTTTAATAAATAGAGATACTCAAACTCAAGTACCATCACACTTGACCTGTGATTATATAGGGAGGAATAAGTCCCGTTGAATATTTAAAAAAAATTTGCACGACTGCAAAAAAATAAAAAACATTCAAAAGCCATTAGGTCATTTGCGAGACGAAAACTAGAATTTACACTCTTTCCCCCCCTCTCGCCTACATATATATATATAAAAAAAGGGAAGACTTGCGTTTTGGTAGAATTAAATGCTCTAGACTTCGGGATAAAAGTTGCTAGTGGAGCAAGATATTCATGTACAGCACCTGCATGTCTTTTTCACCAATCACTGGCCCTTATTCTGTAGGGTGTGATAAGTGCAGGTACCATCATATGAAATCCCCACTGACGTTAATGGGGCTTTTCCTGCGATAACACGTCCTCTGCGCTTAATCACACCCCACAGAATAAGCCCCACTTATGTTCAAAATTTGACGTGAACACAGGGATCCTCTTCACTGGTTGTAACCGACAGTGTGACTGCAGCTTTCCCGGATTTGACCAGCGGATTCAGATTCTATGAATACGATGCAAATACTCCCACTGACTTAAATGGGAGGTTTTTGATCAATCGCAGTGCTTCACAGTGTATAGTATCAGCCCCAAACTGTTATATAATCGGGAAGTACCACTATGTTGTTTTCTTTACAAGTCAGCTTTCTTTTTCGAGATAAAAGGATGGGCTTTACAAAATAAATTGACAAACCATTTCAATATCAGGTTCTAAAAGCTCTCCCCTAGTAATCCTAATAGAGGCATATTAGTATTTTATCTGGTCGTGTTAGGACCTGCAAACAGGGCCTGTCTTGCCGTTGCTTGCAGGCTTACGATGCTTTGGTCAAAGGGTTAAACTGAATGACACTTTTTCAAGGGAATATATAAGTATTTTACTGTGTATTTTTGTCATGTTGGATGTAGCATTGGGCTTCTCTGTCGCTTGTTGTATACATATGCCACGCTCAATAGCTCTCTTTTTTGACACTTATATACATATATATTTTTGGGGGCTCAGGGGTTCCTAAAATGAGCTTGCTGGGGTTCTGTGCGTTGTCTCTCCCCTAGTATGCAAGTTTTAAAAAGTTTCCCAAAATCAGTCAGTGCTACACTTTCTTTTTTTGAACCCCTGGAGTGCCATGGCCGCTACGGCACTCGATCATTCGCTCAGTCACCGATGCCTGAACCGAAGGAGTCCTCTTCTGTTACTCTTCCTGTTAGACCGCATTCGGTGCTCCACAGGAGTGCAGAACACAGCCTCCCTTGCAAAAAAGGAGCAGTTGCATTAGGACGCCGTTACTACATTCTGGGGCAACCAAAGGGTTAATCTACATAGACTGCAGAATATGTCCACTATGGTTTTTTCGAGCTTGCTGAAAAACTTAAATTGAACAAGTCTGCGCCTTTTTAAAAGAAGGGAAGGTATTTGGATGGACAGATATCAATGCAAAACCAGTATGGCATTGAAGGATTACAAGGGCTGTGTGCAAAACAACAGAAGCACATCATACGACACCGTTATCTCAAAGAAAAATGAGTAGCAGTGCTAGAAAAGCTGCATGGGTTCTGCAAAAGGAAATAAGTCAACTACTTGACGTAGCTTGTCTGGAACAGTTACTTATTTTTTCTTTGATGTGAAGACACTGTGCTGCTTCGATTTTTTTGTTTTCAAAGCACCTAGGATGAATGGCAAGCATTGGTTGTAGTGCTTGTACAATAAAAAGTAGTGGTTCTGAGCCTCATTTCCAGAATGCCTGACTCCAGAAGGCTGTGGTTTTCAACATGGTGTCCCGTGGGACCCTAAAGGCTTCACGCAAAGTGACCAGCGGCTATAGGATAAAGAAATTGACAGTTGCAGATATTCTTGAAGGCCAACTTTTTTTAGTTCACATTTTTAAGTAATTAGCTCCAGCTCTAGGGACCGGATTCCCCTAATCCCCAGTTCCCAAAATACTTGCAGGTTAAAATTACTGGTTTTTAACCTCCATCCAGAGGAAACAAAATGGCCTCAAAATTACGCAGGTCGCAAGGGACAATAGGAAACCGCAACATCGGTTCAGGCTTCTTATTGGACAGGTATTTAAATCCCCTTTAAAAACCCGGACGTAATACGGGTAACTTCACTGGTAAGAAACTCTAAGGAGGGGGTTAGATAGGAGGGATTACTGCTTTAAATCATATAAACCCTATCACAGCAATAAAACCTTTAGGTACATGCTAAATAGATGGGCCAAAATTCCTCAAATGTGACAAACTTTTAATAGGTTTAATTGGGTCACAATGCGTATATAAAAGGATTCTTTTGTTCTGAAAAGGTCAAAAAACATGGCTTTAAAACTAGCGACTACTATCTGAATAAGATGTATTCTGTAATAAATTGTATCTACAAAAAAGGACCGACTCACTAATAGCAACCCCCTTTTCTAGTGGTAGCCGAAATCCTCGCGTAATCATCCAGAATATGCCAACAGCATCCATAATAATAGTGTAACCAATTTCATTCATAAAACCAAACATTCCCTGGGGGCCCTAGTGCACATAAACAAGCAGCAAAAAAAAACAAAAAAAGCAAACAAGGCTGTGGCCAAGTAGGGGAGACCTCAATTCATTACCTGCTGGTTGTGAAAGGTGGTTCAGTGTGTGGGTAACATTAATGAACACGGAGGGTTATTCGGCATACTGCGGAAGTGATGACCAGAACTCAATGGGGAAAACACACACATTTTATTTCTGGTTTATAATAGACAGAGCTGTTCGAAATTAAAATCAAATGTAAACACACACAGCATCCCCTTCAAATGCTGGATGGGCCTGAAATATATATAAAACTTAGATTGTAAGCTCCTTGGGGCAGGAGCTCCTTTTCCCAATGTCTTCTTTTATTAATGAAGTGCTTATTTCTATTATATCACGTGTTACTGCTATAAAGTGGTGTACATGGACACCGCTATATAAAGATATACATACCATCATGATGTATCACCACTTTATGTTTTTCACACCCAGAGTACCATGAATGCAGGCATAGAACTACTTTTATTAATGAAGTGCTTATTTCTATTATATCACGTGTTACTGCTATAAAGTGCTGTGTACATGGACAACGTATATAAAGATATACATACCATCATGATGTATCACCACTTTATGTTTTTCACACCCAGAGTACCATGAATGCAGGCATAGAACTACTTTTTTAAAGCCCTTCAAACCACACACAAGTTATTTATTTAATGTTCCTAGTGCGGGCGGCTTGCAAACCCAGTGCAGGCATTTAAATACAAATGTCACCATACTCATCTATTATAAGAGACATCTCTAACAAGACAGTCTCACTTTGTGCCAGAAGCACTAGGCAACTCCCCATTGTGATCCGGCACGAGACGGGTTAAGCTATAAAAGGATGCTACAGTCATGGTTTAATATTCCATCTCTCTTCTGTTTGTAGCCAGATGGGGAGCTGCTTCTCCCTTAGCGTGCCTTCTCCAAGTATTATCTGTATGCATTCCATTTGAATCCAATTTCCTTTTATTACCTCTGCCCAGGTCAGGGATGAATGGCTGTCAGATTCACAGCTGAATTAAAAAAAAAAAAAAAGGAAAACAGCCTCTCTTCCTGAGGCAGCTAGTTTCAATTCACACAGCACATGGCTAATCTACATATGTGAAGGTCACAGCACTTCAGTGGAAGAGGTTAAGACTGGAATGGCTCACATTAAAAGAAAAAAAAGCGTCTCAGTATTTTGGCTCGGTGCCTGACAAAGGAAGATTTGGGGGAATAAATACTATGTGCGTATATTTCTGTATAATGTATGTATAAGTATACCAAAATAGGAGTGTTTACATATATAATAAATATGTATATACATGGAAGTATTCTGGCATCATTAAGGAAGGATGGAGCCATATGTGCTTTTGCAACAACAAAACAGTTTGAGGACCTTATTTTTAGCAGTGTACTTGGAGTCCTTAAAGGGACATTTTTTTTTCGCCATTGAATCTGGTTACAAATTAAAATGTTATGCTTTTCTTTGGGTTTGCTGAATTCAAGCTAATAATCACAATGGACAAAACAAAAATAACAATTCACCCATATACTTGAGGACTGACAAACACCGTGTATCACCAAAATACATTACAGTAGATACAAATTGGAAAGCCCTCCAAAGTTTTAAAAATACTTTAACATTTAGAAAAACAAACAAAAAACAGACAGTCAGCTTCATGTTGCTCTCATTAATTCACTGGCATCCCCAGGAGGTAGGGGACCTTTTAACCAGTGGAAACGGAACAAACAATTTAATGAACAAGAGAGAATTCTCAGTAAATTCTACTTTGACCATCTGAGGATAACAATTGCAGAGATTGTACGTGGTGCATACACACACACACACACACACACACACACACACACACACACACACACACACACACACACACACACACACACACACACACACACACACACACACACACACACACACACACACACACACACATCGTAATGTAGTATCATTTAGCAATAAACGAAGTTAAGTGCCTCTGCAGAAAACAATAACTATGGGAAAGTGACCCCAACAATTAAAGAACGGGGACATGACTGAGGGGCCAAATTCGCCATAGTGGTGTAAGAGTCAAGGAAGAGAGATGGAGGTAAGGGGTATATAATGCAGGAGGTGGCACTTTCCTCTAGAAGTGCTCGAATTGCAGCAAGCATATATGTATGCCCTTCAAAGCATGGTGAACATCAGGCCAGGATGGCTTGTGCTCGATTATAGGCAAGAAGACTATGGGCCCAGATACGATGAGCTTCTGGCAAGTGGGAACCTTGTGTGTGTAAATTCTCAATCAAGCTGTGGCCTTATACCAATTGTCTTAGGATGGGTTAGCAAAGGGTAAACAGGCCTATGGAGGGTCCCTCACTCAAGTATCAGATCAAAATATAAGGGAATTTGCTCATAATAGATGCTACACAATGCTGTACTAAAAAAAAGTTACTACTAATCATATTTCTAACAGTAATACATTTATAAGCTATGCCCAAATGAACCCCCCATGTGTCACATGGAAGGGAAGGAGAGAGAGACACACAGAGGCCGCTATTCAATATGCTGGGAAGCCATCTTACCCTGGCTTAGGAAGACTGTAGCTATATTCAGATAAACGGAGCAGAAATCTTAATTGAGCAAGAGGAAGACAATTCACTGCATATTGAATATAGGCAAGTGAGACAGACAAACACAGACAACAATTGACACACACGCAGGCAAAAACAGTGAGACATCACACATTTACACAGAGGGGGACAGAGAGTAAGGTCCACACAGGCAGGCAAAGGGATTGAAATAAGAGAAAGACAGACAGAGAGGGGAGAGAGATGCTCATGCAGAGAGACACGCAGGCGGACACACAAAGCCAGGCACAGTGAAAGACACAGATGCAAGTGTCACACAAAAGCAGACAGACACCCACACAAAGACAGAGAGAGAGTCGCATATATGCAGAGAAGGCGGCAGGAAGAGGAAGACTCATGTTTTACATACACACACAATGCAAGAGATTCACAAACGCATACAGGGAAAGATAGAAACAGACACACAGGCAGGGAGTAAGAGAAAGTGACAGAAGGAAGGGGAGAAAGGGAGAGACAGACACACACACACACACACACACACACAGGCAGAGACAGCCAGAGAGCAAAATAAAAATGGAGAGAGTGTGAAGGACACAGGCAGAGAGAAACTCTGTTAAAAGAAACACACAGGCAGAAGTACACAGACACACACACACACACACACACACACACAAATTCTATATATGCCGAAGTGGCCATTCAGGCTGTTCTCTGCCACAAATGCCTAGAGAAGTCTCCGGCCGAGAACAGCCGAAATGGCGGCGGCTTTGTCGTGTATAGAATTGACCCCATAAAAAGACATGAACAAAAGGTAGATATAGAGAGGAACTAAATAAAGGTGAGGGGAATAAAAACACATTCAAAGGGGAGAAGACATACAAAGGCAGAGAGACATGAACAAAGATACAGATTTAGACAAAAGACAAAGAGAGGGCACCCACAGACACACACACGCAGAAACAGAGAGTGAGAGAGACACAAATACAAGAGACAGACTTGAACAAATGCAGACAGATAGGAATAGACACACAAAGACAGGGAGCCCAGGAGAGAAACACAGACAAGAGAGAAACGCACACAAAATAAGAAAGAGAAAGCGACACACACACACACACCCTTTCAATATACTGTCCCAGCTCCAGTAAAATCTATGGGATTAAAGTATTTTCCAGGATGGGGAAGATGTCATCCTTGATCATGAATGAGCACCTGTAAGAGACCCATACACAGGGAAGAGAGATGCGCAAAAAAAAAAAAGAGACAAACACGGTACACATTATGCACAACAGCAGAAATAGAGATACACAAACCGGGGATGGAAATATTGAGGGACACACATTCATAATAAAAAACAGTGGAAGACACACACAAAAGGCAGAGAGAGACACACACACACACACGCTCCAGGTTGAAAGGCAGACAGGATTACAGCCGTAGTGTATGCAGCCTCTCTCCCCACCTCTTGGCTGGAAGACTATCCGGTTTTTGGTGTTATTATTCTGTACCCGACAAGCCATATTCTCTAAATAAATTGGCTGAAACCTTCCCACCAGTAAAATTGTGCATGCATCCATTATTTAAACTTTTGAGATACTGTTTTGGAAGCCTGGTACGACCATTGCACACAGTTAAAAAAAAAAAAAAATAAGCATTACACAACATAGCTATAATATATATGGATTCCGGTTTTCTGTGTTTATTTTTTCCATAAAATCAATTTTTTGGGTCGTTTTCATTTGATAAAAACGCATTTAAAACTTGTTTATCAGTACACTTTTTTTTAGTTTCAATACTCCCCCCTTTGTTTACTACCTTTGGTCGGGCTGTCACAAAGTGGAATTTAATAGGAAACAGTGCTTCATTTACGGTGTTTATCGGTTTTAACCGAAAGGGCAGTTGCGGTGTTTTTCGGTTACAACCAAAAACCAAAATGCCTAATTATATACAAGTCATGATCAAAGTCTACAGTGGGTGTGGTTACATACATACGATTATGGGGTAATTCTAGATTATCTGAAGCATCGCTTCGGACAATATAGAATGATCCCCCCAGTTATTTTGTTATGTCACTTACATTTTTTTCCTTTGGTACCAAGGGACAGCATATTTCAAATGATCATAAATTTCCTGTGTGATTTTTTTTTTTATCATTTTACTTGGACAGCAGGGGGAAAAAATGTGTAATTGACATGTTACACTGCCAAAAAAATAAATGTACTCCTAATAATACTCAGGACACTATGAATTTACTAATTTTAGTATAAATGCTGTTAGGCATTGGAGACAAAAAAAATGAAGTCTGGAGCATTTCCTTATGGTAATAATCCTTTTTTCCCTTCTAATCAATCCGGAAAAATGTCTTAATCATAAGGTAAACACTTGTATAATTTGGAATGATGTATTTAAAGTCTGCTACAATAATATTACCTTCTCACTCCTCAACATACATAGATGTGTTATATATTACCCCCTTAGTCATCATGAAGCAACAGGCTTCCCGAAAAATAACTGTTTGGCACATATGTTGAGTGTGAGCTTTATTTGCACATCTCATACAGAACGATACCCTATAGCAAGGAAAAGGTTAAAAGTGTATTAAAGTATACAAATTGAAGATAAATACTAATCACTTGGTTTACCTAATCTGTCCTATTCTCTTTTCTGTGACAACCATTCCAGTGTTGTCCCCACTAAGACATTCAAAATGTTGTTATGAATTGCCTTAAAAAGAGGCACTCCTGGCGACATACATAGGTACGTGTGTGTGTGTGCTCACACTTGTTTTTTTTTTAAATATATGTTTTAAGCACTGAGTCTCCGGAGCTGAACCACATTCATTTCAGCTCTGGGGACCCCTTGCTTCCCGAGATACATACCATCTGGAGGCGGTGCCAGTAGCAGCTCAGATGGGGCTATCAAAATGGCGGCTTTAAAATGTCCTGCATCCTGCGGGCCAATAGGATGCTGTGACGTCATCCCATGCAGCTTCCTACTGGCCCACGGGACATTTAAAAATTGTGGATTGAGATACCAGCACCCCCTTCTGGGTTACATATCTCGGGAAGCAGGGGGTCCCCAGGAGTGGCTGCCATGAGTATCTCTTTAAGTAGTGTCCCCAGGAGCGCATCTTTAATTATTATTTTTTTCTAATCATATGCTAGCTTATAAAATCCATCAGCGTTTTTCTAAAATAAGTGTTTTTTTCTGTGTTTTACCACTTTAAAATGGCCCCTTAGCTCATTACTGCATATTTAACATTGCTACTACAGTACATGCTTTCATCCATTATGTAGGACACCCCAACTGAATCCTTATATTGTACACTATTATTCATTAATTTTTGTTATACTTTTCCCAGGGTTTGGGGGCTAGAGTATATCTTAATTGCTGGACCAGTTCAGGAGGAGTTAAATGGCAAAGCACCTTCACATTATTGCAAATCCATTGTACACGTATGTGCATGCATATTTTTATCTATATATAGTGACAACTATGTACTCAGCGCTTTACAAGAGGCAATACGTGTAACATACAAAATCAGGCAATCGGAAAGAAAATCCCTACCCTTAGAGTTTACATTCAAGTGAGACGGTACCTTTAAATGTGTTATTTACACGGACAACCATTGCACTATCTATATATTAATATTTAAACACTGTTTCTCTGTGCTACAAATACAATGACAGCAAAATCCTAATACATATAAAAATAATTTGAACAAAAACCTTCTGCCTAAGCAGATCTATTTTCGCCAAGCGTCAATTTATATATTGGATTCAACAGCAAATGTAAATAACAAAATATAGATGTATAAAAATAAATAAATAAAAAAGTTCCCCACCCTCCTAATATTTTCACTTCAACGTGGCAATTAATAACAGGCCACCCGGCCATGTTTGTTAAATAGGTTTCAGATCCATGCTGGAAGAAATTAACAGCAACCAAAATATTATATACACAAAAGCAATCTTTAAAAAAAACAAAAAAAAAACAACTTAATAATGGCAAGATGAAACACATAATAGTAATAAGCCAATTGTCAAAAACAAACACACAGACACGTTTCTAGGCATATGTAAAAAATAAATAAATATCTGGAACGTTTATATAACCCCCCCCCCCCCCCCCCCCCAAAAAAAATGCTGTGGATTGTCGGTCCCCCTCCCCCATATGTACTATTGTGCAGCTAGAAGCTATCTTGCTTCCCTGTGCACCAGTGTATGTGAGCAGTGTTCATGCGGAGGATGTAGGGAGCCTGCACTGTCAGTGAATGCTGCTTGCTTCTCATTATTTGTGGCACAGCATATCTGTGACTGTACTGCTCAGCACTTCTATTTACATCAGCAGTGCTAAATGCCCAATGGTGAGAGCGGAGCCAATCAGATGGCAGATTAGATGTCAGCTCAGAGGCAGCTGTCTGGAGACTATTACAGCCAGTTTACCTCCACAATTCAAATTCCAAACCTTGCAAAAGAGACCAAGTCACTCTTCAGACTCCAGTTGCTAGCAAGAAGCACATCAGCCATCCAGTGCAGTTTGTCTGCAAAACGCAGCGTCCCAATCCATTAAAACCCAACAAAAGCTATTAAAATAGCATTCCTCAATGCAAAGGGATTCGCTTTACTTGAGAATATTGCCTGATAATACATGTTTTGCCTCTAAAAACAACGACATGCGGGCAGCTACATTCAATGGTGAGCAGCCATTCCCTCTCGCTTTGCCTCAAATGAGGAAAGAAAGAAGAAGAACTGTGTCTCCATTTTTTCCCCCTACTGTACAAACTAGATTTAAATTGTAATTAGAAATAAGCTATGCATTTGGATCAAATGTAGAAGGTACAGTAGTTGCAATGTTTGGTGCTTTGGACTGATTCAGTGAAAAGCATCATGTGAAAACTGCATCAGATGCACAGCAGAGATCCACTTATGAATATGCATGATTATGGTAAACATATTTGTAAAGACAAAACCAAACCGATTCCTTGTTTTCGGGATATATTTGACAGATGGGAGACCTAGCTATTTGCAGCAATGGCTACAGATGTATTTAGTGTTTGCTCCTCTAAGAATATTTGCAAGGGCAGAATCACTGAACAATATGAAATAATCAACCATTAAGCACAAGGAAACATAAAATAAATACAAATTGTCCATAAAATACACTTAAGACCTCACTCCCCCACCCTAAAATATGGTATATTGGGTGAGAGATGAAATGCAATTGTTTTATTCTGCTTTTATTCTTTTTTAAAGCCTCAAAATCTGGTCAAACAAAACAACGACACGACTGCAAAACCTCCCCCAGCAGAAGGCTTCTCAAATGGCTGCAACCCTTTATAAGGAAATAAAAAGTGTATGGGACATACAGCAACAGACTAAATACTTATGTACAAATACAGACTGGTGGCTGGTTTTGCCTCATGGATGCATGCTTTTGTGTACTGTACATACATTTTTATTACAGATATATATTTTACCTGGGATCGGTTGATGCTCTGCCCAGTGCTCCCAGGACTCATAGCTGGGTGATTTCTTTGTTGTGCTCCCCAGCCTGTGTTGGCAGCTCCATACTGGGACCCCATGTCTTTGCCCATCCCTATGGGCTGCGGGCTCCCTTGGGTGCTTACTGCCTGCTGTTGAGCTGCATTGGGGCTGCTGTAATCGGGGTAGCTGCCTCCATAGCTCCTCATCATAGGGCTGGGGGAGGTCAGGAGCTGGTTCAGGGTAGGGGTGGCCCCTGATGGGTGCTG
Organism: Ascaphus truei; assembly: GCF_040206685.1. Taxonomy (NCBI): domain Eukaryota; kingdom Metazoa; phylum Chordata; class Amphibia; order Anura; family Ascaphidae; genus Ascaphus; species Ascaphus truei. The sequence continues at coordinate 230,446,492 of NC_134486.1, read as the reverse complement.
GTTTTGTCCCTGGTACCTCTGGAAGCCCCCTGTGGTGGAAGCACTGGGTGGCTTGCCATGGCTGACACCCCCTGCCCCCATCATCGTGGTGGTGCTTTGCCTGGGGGAGTTCAGCACCCCATATCCAGAGGCTGAGCTGCCATAGCCTCCTGCTCCTCCTCCTGCAGCAGCAACAGCAGCAGCCCTGCTGTATCCCTGGTAATGCTCATACTGGCTGCTCCCATACCCTTCATGGGAGTTTTGCATGGGGTCCATGCTGCTGCTGCTGCTGGGGGCCGAGGATCCGGAGTGCATGATCCCCATCCCAGGGCTTTGTTGTCTGCCATATTGATCAAAGCAAGGCCCTGCTCTGCTTGCAGCTGCACTACCATAATAATTATTAAACTCAGACACCGAGGAAGATGAAGAAGAGGATGAAGATGATCCCCCGTTGCCACTAATATTGTTATTATTGCTGCTGCTTGCTTGCTGTTGCCCTCCTCCTAGCATTGAATGCTCATACCGGCTGCTTATGGACTCCCCGATCAGCATTTTCCCCTGCAGATCGTCCTCTTCCCCTGTTTTGCCAGCCCTCCTAGGCTGGGGGTCGCCCTGATTGCCCAAAGCAACGTCCTTCCCTGCTGCACCAGCGTTATTACAGCCCTCTTCCCCTCCACCATGTTGTTGTTGTTGTTGCTGCTGCTGCTGAGTCTCCATGTCTGACGCCTCGCTGCTGCTGCTGGTGCTGCCTCCTCCAGGGCTGCTCTTATTCGGGGCTGATTGCTGTGCTGTCCCTGCGAGCTGCTGCAGTTGATTGAGTTGCTGGGGTGGATGTGGATGGTGGGGAGGGTGCTGTTGCAGATGCTGGGGTGCATGGTGGGGTGGGTGCTGCTGGGGGTGGTGGGCATGGTGATAAGGAGGGTGATGTGGGTGAGCAATGGGTGCAAGATATTCCCCACCACTACTACCTTTCATCTTGTGGTTGGGGATCCCTCCACTCATCTCCATAGCCTGGTAGTGGGGGGACACTGCAGAGTTGCTCCCTTCCTTCATCCCTGCGTCCGAGCTGCTATTATTATTATTGGTATTATTAGTGGTGGTGGTGGAAGAAGAGGAGGATGATGGCGGGGATGATGTTGAAGGTGAGGTTGCATTAGTCATGCTCACTTCATGGTGGTGATGGTGGTGGTGGAGGTGGTGCAGGAGATGGTGTTGGTGGAGGTGATCCACATTATTGTTGTTGTTGTTCATGCTGGTGCTGCTGCTGCTGCTGTTGTTGCTGTTTGGAGCCCCATCTCCCAGTCCAATGATAGATCCTGGCCCTGTCCCACCAGGGTTAAGGTCCTGGTTCAGTCCGGGGAGACCCTGGTTTTTCCCCTTATTGTTCGCATTGGTGGTCGGAGGGGCTGCTGCAGCTGAAGCCACTTGCGCGGCCATGATCATTGCAACATTTCAGTCAATCGCAGAAGCAGCAAAACAGGACCCTCCAAATAGTGCAGTAAAAATACAATATGTAAAAAATAAAAAAAAATTCACAAAACAAGATAAATAGCAGCAAATTCCAAGGGAGGGAAAAAGACCCGAAAGAAATAAAAAATAAATAAAAAGGTAGGATTCTTGTAAAATGCAAACCCTTGATCACTCCAAGTTAATAAGGAAAAATGCAGAAGGGGAAAAAATACATTAAAAAAAAACCTACATCAAAAATAAAAGAAAAACGTTGCTGGATCCTCACGATCTGTGCCTTTTCCTGCTGTCTGATTGCATGCTGAAAGTTTTTTTTGTAGTTTAAGGATTTAAAATGAAACTTTTCTCTGCGTCTGTGTCTGTGTCTCTCTCCTTTTCCTCTCTAACCCGGATATAGGTATACACAAGTCTGGCTGAGCCTATCTGGCCCAGCATGGCTTGAGAGAGGCTCTAGCAACCATTATCCACTTCTTTTCTGATGACTCCAGTGCACATGGAAAACCTGGGCCGGATTTTCTTCCTGCTGCTGCTGGAGCCAGGCAGTATTTCTGAATGGGAGAGGCAGGCTGTGTAGATCTGTGCAGAGGACTGTTAGCACGTAGTTGGCTGTGTGAAGCTGGGGCACATGCCCTTTGTTATCACAGAGCCTTGTCTGCCACGGTCCCCCCACTTCCAAGAGAACAAATCCTCTCTGGTCCTACACTCCAAGCACGGTCAGGCAGCTGCTGCTGGGGACATGTGACTTGAGAGAATCGTCTTCACTCCCCTGCCTGCTTTGCTCTATCCACCCCCCTCCTACCCGAGCGAAACAACAGAGGGGAGGAGGAGGAGTGGCCGCAGACTGCAAGGGGAGGACGGCAGCGGGGAGGGAAGCTCACCAGCCCCTGCAGCTCTCATGCTTCCACTGCATGACATGTGTAGAGAGAGATGGGTGTGAAGGAGTTGTTCTTTTAGTTCTGCAGTGCTGGTTGGGATTGCCGAAATGGCCAGGAGAGGAGGGAGTGAACAAGTAAAATTAGAGGTGTGTGTGTGTGTGTGTGTGTGTGTGTGTGTGTGTGTGTGTGTGTGTGTGTGTGTGTGTGTGTGTGTGTGTGTGTGTGTGTGTGTGTGTGTGTGTGTGTGTGTGTGTGTGTGTGTGTGTGTGTGTGTGTGTGTGTGTGTGTGTGTGTGTGTGTGTGTGTGTGGTCGGTCGGTCGGTCGGTCGGTCGGTCGGTCACTGGGCCTCTTGTCCCAGGTCAAAATGAGACTGAAAAAAATAATATAACCTTGAGCCTCTGATGAGTGGCTGCATCTGTGTATAACTTCCATCTTGTGTTATTAGCTGTGTTGGAAGAATAGGTACAAATCACTCAACTGAGCTCCAAAAGGGCTAAGGGCCAGCTCAGGCAGAACGCGATGCGACGTGCGCGCGTCTCTCGCAATTTCGGGTTCGGTGGGAGTTTTCAAACTGAAAATTCCACCGGCGGCAAAGTGAAGAGTTGTCGCTGCGTCATTTTGCCGCCACAACCCGAATTTAAATTTGGTGCTACTGTCGCATGACTTGAGCTGATTCAGCAATAGATGTGAACCAGCTCCGTGACGTGTCCGTTACACCCCCCCCTCCCGCCACGCCCCCAAACGCCGCGACCCAACGCCTGCAGTTTGAGCAGAGATCGCTGGGCTGCAGGAGCGAGCTGCTGAGGCGCGAACGCAAGCACGGGCCCGCAGCAGCCTGAGCGAGCCCTAACAAAATTGTTCTAAAAAATAATTACATATATAAATATTACATACTCTGTTAAATATCCTTCAGTTTACATTTTAATCGTTATATAGTCAGACCCTCCAACGTTTTGCACATAAAAATAGGCAACACTGTAGTTCCTCTAGTTTTGTTATTTCTAAGCAGGTCCATGTGAGTACTTTCTTCTGTATAGATGGTATCTACTATAGGGCCCATGCCATACCAGGCTAGTCATGTGTGCACTATAAAGGTTTATGTCAAGCTTTTGTCCATCAAAAACACGAGGGGAAATAAAGAAACAGTTAAAAATAGAATCGGGAGAGATTTGGACAATAATGTCCCATTATCAGTGCGACAGAACATCGAACAAGGTATCATGGATCATATCTGTATCTTGATGTCCCGTAGTGTGAGCCAAACCGCATAATACGATAGATGGAGTATATATTAAATTCCTTGTGCAACCTTGATCAACACTATATACCAAAATATTACTCAAATAGTAGTAGTGCCACATACCAGTGTATTAGTCTCCAAGTGGGATTTATGGTATAATTGGGAAAGGTAAAGCCTGTGAAGCTGATCTAACTCTTTAACCACCCCACTTATAGGAGAAACTACTTCGAGTATTAATGGTAATGATCGTGTATATAGCACAGGAAAAACTCCATAAGATAGAGGTACTCACTGATTGAAGAGTTGTTTGGCTCCAAGGCGTGCATCCAGCATAGAGAGTATCAATAGCAAAGTCTTCGGTTGAGAGATGTGGAGCACAGCATGCGAGGATGGAAAAATAGGGGTACAGCACATCCAAAAACAGTATTAAAAACAATTTATTTAAGGGCAGACATAGGAGACATCCAACAACATGGTGGGTATAGAAGCGAACTCTGATGCGTTTCGGGCGCAAATGCTCTTTGTCAAAGAGTATATCCGTCCCATTAGAACCTCACCTGCTTTATTCAGCCGAGGAACCGATAGCAACCGGAAGTGACGTGATGTTCGCACGGTAAGTGTCTCGCGAGACAAATACAGCAAAGCTGTAATGCTAACGAGACACTCCGAACAAATGCGAGAGCGCCACCTATATTGCAAAAATATATAATACGAGTAACAAACAACAAGTATTAACCCCATAGCCACTGCGCTACAAGGCGGGATGAAATGCCAGCAACAATAGCCGCTTCAAGTCCCATCCCCTAATATAGGAGGAATGGGCATGAGCAGGGTCCGTTACTCACTGAAACACTCACCGCGCGAACATCATGTCCAGTTCCGGTTGCGATCGGTTCCTCGGCTGTATAAAGCAGGAGAGGTTCCAAGGGGACGGATATACTCTTTGACAAAGGGCATTTGCGCCCGAAACGCGTCAGAGTTCGCTTCTATACCCACCATGTTTTTGGATGTCTCCTATGTCTGCCCTTAAATAAATTGTTTTTAATACTATTTTTGGATGTGCTGTACCCCTATTTTTCCACCCTCGCATGCTGTGCTCCACATCTCTCAACTGAGGGCTTTGCTAAAAATAGAATTGTATTTTTTCCCAGTTATCTTTGTAAAATACAAAAATGTAAAATGTAATCACATAGGCTTTTTACCTGTTCTTTCTAGTTACTTTTATATATATGAAAACACTACAGCCATCTAAACGTTTTACTGCAGTGGGCACCAACAACACACTGAGTAATGTGATACGGTACTGTGGCGGACAAGCAATTAATAGAGCCCCCACCAAACTACAAGTGTGATCTGTTATACACAGTACATAATGTTTTATTTCTGCCTTATAACATTTATACAAAACTTTGTACTTTTAAAAGGCTACATAAATACAAACTTAGTGAGAGGCCAAACCTACTTAGCAAAAAAATCCTAAGTTGTGAACACACAGGACCACCCATCTCACCAAGCTTTTTCCATTCTGATTGCATATTTCATTGTAAAATTCACCAATAGACTCCTTGGAAAATGTGCTGTTCAAATTATTTTTGCATGGACAATATTGCGGGTGGGGGGCTCCAGTGCTGAACCGTACAATTCTTTAGCTCCGTGGACCCTAACCTCATGAAACTCAATAGAACCAACCTAATTTAAAAAATACATTGTTAATAAAACCTTAAATAAAGACCATAAAACATGTTAAAATGGTAAAGGTCACAACATTTATTAACCAATTTTATAAAACATTGAATAACATACATTTTAAACCCCAGGTCTTGTCAGCCATAACCAATTACATGCCTCCTGCCTTTCAGCCAGGAAAAAAGGTTGATTTCAATATTGCCTCTTTAACTCCATTTGCCTCAACCAACAAATCTTTACCAACTGTGGGGAAAAACTGACTTCTGTATTGCTAGATCACTGCCCTCCTGAATGCCCAGTAGAGAAATAAGTATTAGAAAATATGCACATACACAGCAGGAATCAGGAACTGCAGCAACTAAATGGGCTCTAACATAAGATTTTAAAAAGTTTGATTCTCTCTTACCAATTCTATGAATAACCTTCTCTGACAAACCCAACCTGGCCTCTCAGTGGCAGTAGCAATACGAAAAGAATGGGCTGATGCTTGGAAACCTTTTAGGCTGAGATTATAGTGGGCACGCAACAGAGAGTCATGGCGTAGTGCGTGCCTCTCGCCCAAGTGATGGGTGAACTGAGCTTCCAGCGATAGGGGAGGTGTGTCGGGCGCGCCACCAGGCTGGTTCGACCTCATTGGCTGAACCGCTTATGTGACGCGACCGTCGCGCAAAAAGACAAAATAATTTGACTTTTCAAAAATCTGCCGCGCGGTTGCTCTGCATCGCTCGCGCGGTCGCATGCACTATGGGCGGTCTCATAGGGAAGAGGTCTGTTGTTCCCGCCACGTGTGCGCCATCGCGAGCACTATAATCTCAGGAGTGTGAGGCCTGAATGAAAAACGTAAATAAACTGATAGCCTAAAAGACAAATGGGCAGTTAGGGTTTTGACTGGTTAAAAGGGGCATGTGTAAGTGTCGGTTTTAGACCACCTGATAAGAAAGGGAACATTTCCTTAAACCGTTTTAGTATCTCTAAACAGAACCCCAGGACCATGCTTACTTGCCGGAACCAATTCACTAATGCAAAATTTACCAAAAAAGGCTAAGGAAAGAAAACGCCTTAAACAATAAAACCTAAAAAATTGAACAAATGAAAGGTAGCTCACCGAATAAATAAATTAATAACTGGTATACCTGGGCATGTAATCTACACTCAGCCTATGAGATTTCACAGTAAGCAAGAGCACGCATGCACTTGCAGTGGCGCCTATGGCACCAACGTCTGAATAAGCTCAAACTGCAAACAAGAGACTATCAGCGCTCACATTTTTGAAACCAGGAACATGCCTTGCTTGGAAATAAATATGATTAAGGCGCCATAACACCAAATGACGTAGTCAATTAATCACATAGAAGTAATTTTCTAAAAGCCAACTAATAGCCTGGTCCGCACTCATACCCAAAAGACTAACTGGCTATCCTTAAGCAAACACCCCCAAATTTCGACAGCCACCACTGTAGGAAAAAGTTTTAAAGGGAGATTATGGATTAACTCCAAATAAAACCACAATTCAGGCTACTGTTCTTCACACCACCTTTTCAAGTAAGCAGCAAGGCCACAACCACCAGATGCATCAGTAAACAACTCCACATAAACTGAGCTTCCTTGTGCCAAGCTGATGTCTCATAAAAGACTTTCAGGCTAGTAGGTCATCTTTCATAGAACAGGTGACCCTAATGTGGTGATGTGAATTAGATGCCCCTGACAAGGCCATGGCCAAAATCTGTGAGAAAATCCCGCCCATGGGCATTACCTGCCAGCAGGGCTACCGACAGCTTTCCCAGTGCCCAGAACTAGAGTTTCCACCAGGCCAACCCCTCTGTCGGCAGCCTTGTGATCCCCCGCCTCACACATACCTCACTTTCTCACCCCACTCTATTTCTCTTCCCCTTCTCAAACTCCCCACTCTCATCCTCTCACCCCATGTATTTCTCTCCTCCCACTCTAGTTCTCACTCCCCCTATCACTCTTTCTCCCTCTCTCCCTGCCTCCCCCTCTCTCACTCTTCCCCCTCTGTCCCAACCCTCTCCTGCTGCCTCCCACACCCCTTCTCCTCTTGTTTACTCACTGCTCCCTGTTGCAGGGTACATGCAACCACACACGTGGGTTCTCTTGATAAGGCTTCTTTATTGAGCCTTAAAAACATACAGCACACAAAACAAAATAGCGTCTCTTCAGCATACAAAAACAAAATAGCTTCTCTTCAGCAGACAAAAACCAAATAGCTTCTCTACAGCATAGAAAACAAAGCAGCTTCTCTTCAGCATGCAGGACACAGACAGTTAATCAAACATGTACTTTGAAAAACAGACCTTATAGCTGTAATCTCTTCAGTATTTCAGTCTTGTCTCCTGACCAGCTAGCTTGCATGTGTGTACAGCCTGGGGGTTTTAAAACACCTTGATTATGCAGCTGGGGTCAGACTAATTAAGCAGCCCTTCTCAACAGAAACTTAACCTCATCAATGCTGTACTGCAAGCCTAAACATAGGTTTGCCAGGTATATGGCTAGTGACATTCATTCACCCTGTCACATTCCTCCCCTGTTAGTGTGTGGCTGGAGCCACGCACGGCTGAAGCCCGACCATCCACCCGTTCTCTAGAAAAGAAGTCAGCATTTGCATTTTCTTTTCCAGGCCTGTACTGAATCTCAAATGAGAAGGGTTGGAGGGCCATATACCACCTGGTCAATCTAGCATTGGAGTCCTTCATACTATTTAACCACTTCAATGGAGCATGATCCGTCAGCAGAGTAAAATGGACTCCTGCCAGGTAATGCCTTAAAGCCTCGATTGCCCACTTTACTGTGAGGCACTGCTTCTCAATCACTGAGTAGTTTTTTCCCTCTGGAACAATTTCCTACTCAGAAAAAGGATCGGATGTTCCACTCCCTCAAACTGTTGTGACAACACTGCACCTAGCCCTATCTCTGATGCATCGGTTTGCACTACAAAAGGCCTGTTGAAGTCTGGGCTTCTAAGGACGGGACCCTCTAATAGACACCTTTTTATGTCCTCAAAGGCTCTCTGACACTCCCTTGACCATACGACTTGTGTAGAGGCACACTTTTTTGTGAGGTCCATTAATGGGGCTGCAACTTCGGAGTAGTTGGGGATGAACCGCCGATAGTACCCTGCTAAACCCAGCAGAGAGTGTACCTGCATTTTTGTTTGGGGGGTCGGAACTTCTTTCAGGGCAACTACCTTGTCGGATAGTGGCCTTACTTTTCCACCTCCCACTGGATACCCTAAGTATTTGGTTTCCGCCTTACCTAACGCACATTTCTTAGGGTTGGCTGTGAGCCCTGCCTCTCTTTGAGATTTGAGGACCGCTTTCAGCCTATTTAGATGGGCCCGCCAATGTTTACTATAAATGACAATGTCATCTAGGTAGGCTGCGGCATAAGCCCTATGGGGTCTCAGCACTTTATCCATGAGTCTCAGAAATGTGGCTGGGGCTCCATGCAGTCCAAATGGCATTGTCACAAACTGGTATAAACCCATGGGAGTGGCAAAGGCTGTTTTGCACTTGGACTTTTCCTCTAAAGGTATTTGCCAGTATCCTTTTGTTAAGTCCAGCGTGGATATATATTCCGCGTTACCAAGGGCGTCAATTAACTCAACCACCCTTGGCATCGGATATGCGTCAAACTTGGATACCGCATTGACCTTTCGGAGGTCCACACAAAATCTTACCTTCCCATCGGGTTTAGGGACCATAACTAGTGGACTACACCACTCACTGCATGATTCCTCAATCACACCTAAGTGTAACATTTCTTGTACCTCCTCTACCCGGGCCCTCCGACTTTCAGGCAACCTATAAGGACTGGAACGTACCTTTACCCCAGGTGCTGTCTCGATCACATGTGAAATTAAATTAGTTTGCCCTGGCAAATCAGAAAAAACATCATGGAATTGTGTAATTATTTCTAACAAGTCCCATTTTTGTTCAGAGGACAACTGTCTACCCATTGGGATTTTATCATCACCCACTATGTTCTCCTGTGGGGTCTGAGGACCCAAGTCCGTTTCCTCCTCCACCGGGTGGATGAATAGAGACCGCTGCATCTTCCAGGGTTTCAGCAAGTTCACATGGTAAATTTGTTTACCCTTCCTGGACCCTGGTTGAGCGATCTCGTAATCCACATCACCCGTGCGGTGGAGCACTTCGAATGGGCCCTGCCATTTGGCTAGGAGTTTGCTCTCACAACTGGGTAACAACAACATCACCTGATCTCCTGGGTGAAACACTCTCATACGAGCATTTTGATTGTAATGTCTCTTCTGACTGTCCTGGGCTGATCTAAGATTCTCCCTAGCAAAATGCCCGACCACATCTAGGCGCTTCCTAAGGTCCATTACATATTGCAGGGTATTCTTAGAAAAGGACCACTGTTTCTCCCAGCACTCCTTTAGGAGGTCTAGGATACCCCGGGGTTGGTGGCCATACAGCCGTTCAAATGGAGAGAATCCCGTGGAGGCCTGGGGAACTTCCCGCACTGCAAACAGCAGAAAAGGAAGAAGTTCATCCCAGGCTCTCTTCTCTGAATCTACAAATTTGCTCAGCATCCCTTTTAGAGTTCGGTTAAATCTTTCCACCAATCCGTCAGTCTGTGGATGGTAGACCGATGTCCGAACCGACTTGACCTCTAGTAATTTTAAGACATCCTGCATCAGTTTAGCCATAAAATTTGTACCTTGGTCTGTCAACACAACCTGGGGAAGTCCAACCCGTGAGAACAGCTCCAACAAGTTGTTGGCTACTTGCTTCGCCGTTGCTGTTCTCAGGGGGAATGCCTCAGGATATCTTGTTGCATAGTCAACTATTACAAGAATAAACCTGTGTCCTTTCGCAGAAGGTTCTAGAGGTCCTACCAAGTCTACCCCAATCCTCGCAAAGTGAACTGACACCAAGGGTACTGGAACCAAAGGGGCTGGTTTTTGTCCCTTGGGACTAGTTAGCTGGCACTCCGGACATGCCGCACATAACTTAGCAATATCACTATGCATCCCTGGCCAATAGAATCGGGACGAAATACGGTCCAATGTTTTATCCCTGCCAAGGTGACCACCCCAAGGGACAGTATGGGCTAGAGTGAACACAGATTTAACAAATGCCTTGGGAACCAATATCTGTCTGGTGACCTCCCCTGTTTGTGTCTGCCTATTCACCCTATACAGGATATCATTTGATAATTCAAAATGAGGGAATACTATCACCCCCTGTGCACTCAATATCTGCTCATCAATTTTTACCACCTTATCATACTGTCAAGCAAGGACTGGGTCTTCTCTTTTCCTCTGGCAAAAATCAGGGAGGTATAGGTCTGGTAAATCTCCAGGGCCCATATCCCCTTCCATCTGGCCATCCCCAGCCATCACTTGTGACTTCTGGCTACTAGAATGGTCACCTTGAGACCCAGATTTCTGCAACCAGTCCTTTTTGTCAGAGCGTCTTTGCTTCCGAGTCTTTGGAACCCGGTGTCTACTGGGAAAAAGGTCTGCCGAGAAGGGGAACAGTTTGCCAGGGTTCTCCTGAGCCATAGAATAAGGCTCCTCATGAGAGACTGGAGCCATTAGGTCCGAAAAGAAAGGCCAGTTACCTGTAGCCGGATTTTGGCCGTCAGATACCGTTTTACATCGCCGTGTATACATTCTATACTCCATGGAGAGTCAAAAGAACACACGTTAGGCGGTAACAGTTCCTTGAAGATCAGAGTTTTCCTAGAGCCCTAATCTACAAGGGCCTGGACGTTTTTTCCCCCAACCTGGGCTGGAAGTAGCCAGGGCTTGTAATTTGCTCCAGTGAAGGCCGAGGCGACGGTCCTACTGAAGGAACAATCCACATGCCGGTGGCCTTGTTCTCCGCAGGCGGAACATGGAGAGGGTTCCCTCGCAGGAGGGGGCCGTGGATAGCGCTCCACTGGACCGGATACTGGAGACCAGGCATCTGGTGGGTCCTGTGGGCAACATCCTCGGAAGTTCCTCTCATTTGGCGACAAGCCGACATCAGGAAGGGGATGCGGGTCTCGGAAGTGCCCGGCGTTTTGACTTCTCCCTTGTTGGAAGGACTGCTCCTTTCGTGGCACTTGGCGGTTGCGAATGGAGGGGCCGTAGTTTCCCCGTTGCTCCAATCTCCCTCTTTGGGTCTCCACAAGTGCTGTTGAAGTTGAATCCGTCGGGTCCAGGGCACTTGCCTGATCCTCGGCCCCAAGGAAGTTCTCAACGAGTCGGACTGCCAAACCTAGGGTTTCAGCAGCATGGCGTTTTACCCACGAGCGTGCAGAAGGGGTTATTATCTGTAGGAATTGTTCCAAAACCACTTGCTCAAGAATTGCCTCCTTAGTGCGCTCCTCGAGTTGTATCCAGCGAATACACAAGTCCAATAACCGCTGAGCAAGGACCCGGGGTCTCATCTTAGCGGTGTACTTTAGATTCCGGACTGCTGCCGGTCTGCTCACACAGAAACTCTTTTAAAAATTCTTCCATTTTTCTCATTTTTGTGTGTGTGTGTGGCGCTTCAACTGCGGGGGCCTCTCAAAATCCCGGCACTTCTGACACCATATGTTGCAGGGTACATGCAACCACACACGCGGGTTCTCTTGAAAAGGCTTCTTTATTGAGCCTTAAAAACATACAGCACACAAAACAAAATAGCTTCTCTTCAGCATACAAAAACAAAATAGCTTCTCTTCAGCAGCCAAAACAAAATAGATTCTCTTCAGCATAGAAAACAAGGCAGCTTCTCTTCAGCATGCAGGACACAGACAGTTCATCACACATGTACTTTGAAAAACAGACCTTATAGCAGTAATCTCTTCAGTATTTCAGTCCTGTCTCTTGACCAGCTAGCTTGCATGTGTGTACAGCCTGGGGGTTTTAAAACACCTTGATTATGCAGCTGGGGTCAGACTAATTAAGCAGCCCTTCTCAACTGAAACTTAACATCGTCACTGCTGCACTGCAAGCCTAAACATAGGTTTGCCAGGTATATGGCTGGTGACGTTCATTCACCATGTCACACTCCCTTTTCTCACTCACTTGCCCCCTCTCTCACACTTCACCTCTCACACCCTCTATCTCACTCCTCTCCCCCACCTCTCCTCCTAGCTCTTGTACACCCCTTCTCTCCCCATCCCTCTCTTACACCCCCTCTCTCACTTAATGCCACCCTTTCTCTCACTCAATTCCATTCCCTCAATCACACACGCACTCTTTCTCCACCCGCCCCCCCCCCCCCACCAATAATGTAACCTTGGAGGGAGGCCTCCGGTCCCACACAGAACCCACTGACGGATGCAGAAGTCTGGCCCAACTTCTGGGTGGGCCCAAATTCCGGTGCCCACCAGCATGTGGGGAGGGGGGCCTCAGGGTGAAGGGCGGGCCGCAGCCAGGGAGAGCTGGGGCCCAGCAGCCAAAAGTGGCCCAGCTTCCAGTGCAGCCCCCAAACCCGCTTGATCACCTGGTTTTTGCTGGTAGGCAGGGCTGCCGACGGGGAGAACTCGAACAACTGTCCTGGCCCCCCACAGCCAATGGGCCCGGGACAGTTGTACCAGCTCTCCCCCCTGTCAGCGGCCCTACATGCCAGCAGAAACCAGGTGACCAAACAATGACTGCAACTGTTTCAATTCTCAAATTAGCCAAAGAAAGCATGAAAAAAATCCAGAATCAATTTGTATAAAACAGAAATCTAATAACCCTAGCATCACCTTGCTTTTGTTAGTGGTTAATAGGCCCCCAAATTCCTTAATCAAAACGCACAAAGTCTGAAGTAGCCTGTCACAAACATTAGTTCTATCTAGGCCAATGAAAAGGAAATCATCCCGGTAATGTATGATATTATTGCACTCTGACTGCATTTTTAGAACCCATAAGTATGCACAAGAAGTGGAGCAAGTCATAGGCAGGCACTTGTCAAAGTAAAACCAACCCTCAAACTGACAACCCAGTAAATAAAAGCAGGACGGGTGTATTGGTAAAATCCTGAGACAGACTCAATGTTAGTCTTAGCTTTCCAAGTACCCTTCCCACAATCCTTAAGCAGTCATGTGCTTCAAATGAAACATATGTAACTGAGCATAACTCCCTATCAATGTCTTCATTAACTTGCTTGCACCTCCATGTTGAAATTCTGTGCTGCCTTTCCTAATCATCCAAGACTTGTGAGATGTGGCAGGGCATCCTTCTTGTCAACCGAAGTGAAAGAGAAGTGGGTGACAGTTCAGCAAAGCCATTCTGCCGCCTACTGGCGGGGAATGAGATGCTTAAAAGGCCACAGCTCCCTCAATGACATCGCATGTTCTGTTGGTGAGGTGAAGCACACTCCACCCATCCACTCCAGACTTCTAAAAGGCATTGGAGAGCCCAGATGTGGATGGCATCTCCCCATAAGTAGGAGCTACTTTACTGCAGCTCAACCCCGTTATAACGCGATCCGTTACAACGCGAATCCGCTTATAACGCGATGCAAGCGTGGCTCCCAATTTTTCGTATTTATGAATACTTTACAACACGATTATTTGTATCTTAAATACTTTATTGTACAATGCATGCAATTGTACATTATTTCTAATGCGATCCGCTTATAACGCAATGCGATTCTTTGGACCCCAAGCACAGCGTTATAAGGGGGTTGAGCTGTATCAGCTATTTTTCTGGACGTCGCAAATTGTAATATATTGTTACCAGTTAAAAAATCCTGTCAGTTACACACACTATTTATACACGTGGATAGGTATCTTCCACTTAGAAAGAAGCAGCCAGAGCACAGCAACTGTCAAACCACTACCTACCATATGCAACCTAAACCAGCAAATTGGCAAACACCAAACACACCACTATGGAACCTGCTAGACTACTAATTAAGCAAAGAAGGGAGAAGTTGTTGTTATCTCTCGCAATAGCCCAGTAACTCCCCTTCACAGATCCAAAACACGCAAAACTGTTTTGCACGTGTTATTTTTTCATTGTGCGATAGGATAGAAATGAAACAGGATTTTGGTCAGCGTTATGTTTAAATGCTAACAAAAAGTAATTGCTAGCCTATTTCAGTGCTCAAGGTGAGCACCAGGGCAGGTTAAAGCATATCCCTGCATTTACCCATGTGAGTCATCATGTTATAAGCATATACTGTACCTGCATCATCACCGGTAGCTCATATTCAGTCCTAAGGGGACATCATTTACAGATAGCTTGGTTGTTCTATTTCTGAGCCGTGTAACATTAGGAATCAGGAAATGCTATTATAAGATTCATCGTGGATGGAAGATATAATTTCTCTGCTATATTTTATTTTAAACAAACACATAAATAACCCAGACAAGCATATGTATCTGTGAAAAGGTATACATAGACCATTTATTGAGTAGTTAAAAAGACATGTATATGTAGCCCCCCCCCCCTCTGGGAACTACTAATTAGTCTAAGGGGTTAACAGCCTTAAGGTGTTAACCGGATGAGATCACTCTGGTATTTCCCATCCCCCTCATGCAATATAGGATGTCTTGTGACCAGTGATGTCATCATAGGGAGATAGAAAGGTATATGTAGCTCCACCCAATGTTCTAGAAACGGGTTCCTTGGAGTTTCAGTTGAGGGCTTCACTGTGAGTCATGTATATATGTTTAAGTGTATAGTTATGTATATTAGGAGTGTCCTGTCACCATTTATTATTTTTAGTTAAAGAGTAGGCAACAACACGTGGGGGTTCTGAGTATAGGTTTTTTATTTAGCCTTAAAATGTGGAACACAAAAAGAGCTTACATTCAGCATATGTTTATTTATTTATTTGTAACCATGCTGTAAAATGGCTGCAGTCATCTCTCCTGCTGACAGTAAGGCCTGGTAAGTTATGGGCATGCCAGCAGTAATTATGGCGGTTTGCCCTAACACCCTGGTGAGGTGCCCTATGTATGGATGGGAGTGGTCACGTGCTCTGAATCCATGATTAGTGATGTCAGAGTTGTGCCAGCCCCCAGAGGATACATAAGGCACTGTTCAAAAGTTAGTTGTTAGAGGAGGAGTTCAAAAGCTGTTGGAAGGTTATGTAAGAGACTATGAGAGAAGGAGCAAGTCTGAGTGCAGGCTTGGGAGGAGACAGCTTATGAGACTGTGACCAGGGACCTGGCACAGGGACTATCTCCCTAAGGGAAGATAGGGAATCCACCAATTAGGGAAAGGACACCTTTCAAAGGGAAGTGCGGTGAACATGAGAGGCTAAGTACACCCACTGTGAGGGGCAGCTGGCCCGCCGCAAGTCAATAAAGATGATCATGTTAAACCATACCCTCGTGTGTAAGTGTGGAGTGCACCAGAGGAGTTCCTCACCAGGACCATCCACAAGCGGACGCTGGGATCCTGATGAGGTGGAGGCGCTGCACTGGATATAGGTAGGACTCATGCACACTACCTCAGCTGCCTGTCTGGGTTGGCAATCCCCACACAACATCATGCGGGAGACTCAGGAGTCCTGTTGCCAACAAGTGCACCACCAGACACTACACTGTAATGGGGACTGGTTAGACCACAGGGGCCAATGTGAGATTGGATGGGTCAGGCTAGGCCAGAAAATCCGTTACATTTGGAGGCGCTGCTGAGATACCTGTCAACAGGACAGGCTTTTGCTAGGTCACTTGGAAACAGGGAGAGTGTCTGCTGCCACTTTGTGCTGTGTTGGGACGGACCTAGGGGTAGTCAGGGGGCTGATGGAGTTTGTCAGTTCGCAGGGATGACCTAGGGGCCTGAAAGAAGTTGGGGGTTTGGAGAGGGGCTATAGCTGTTCTAGTCACCTTGATGCAGTGCTAGTTGGTAGGATGCCTAAAGGGATAGCCTGTTAACGTGGTCAGGAATTCTGGAGAGGGTCTGCACTAGGCTAGCCAACAGTAGGTAGATGCCCAAGTACTGCATGGAAGCCCCAGAGTACTCTAGCCCATTCCAGACCACTTACCGAAGGGAGCACAGACTGGGAGGAAGGAGATACAGCAGACACAGAGAGAGTGAGCCTAGCCTGAGGTACAGTAGTGCAAACACGAGTCCAGCCTACATTAGGTACACAAGGTGGTGCATCAAGGTAATCTTTATTGTACTGGTGTGGTAGCTGCCCCGCGGAGAGGAGCTCCATGTACATTAATCCTAAGTACAGTGAAGGAATGACGACCGCAAGAATGGAGGATCCGCGTGGTGTGGAAGGACCAAGATGGCGGACGGAGGATAATAAAGAGAGCGCACATGGCGTGTGTGCGGGTGCAGAGCAAGCGGCAGAAGGAACTTTTGCAAGCATGCTGTGGAGTGGCGCTAAAGCTGTAGCTGCGCCGTTTTTGTCCTGTCTAGGGTCTAGGGGCACGATCCCCGAGGACATGGAAGAGGATATTGTGATTGTGTGTGATGGAAATGGTGAAAAAGAAGTATTTGCTTGCCAGCCGGTGAGCGCTATACAAAGAGCTACATCGGGAGCTGAAGTAATTGGACATGCAAACCAAGATGGCGGCTCCTGCTTCCCTGGGAGACCGCGTGGGCTTGCAGAAAATTCTGCAGTTGCAAAAGTTGCAGACAGTTGGCCGGGATTGGCGCCAAAGAAAGAACCCCACCCTGTGGGGGGTACGGGCGCGAAAGCTGTGGCCACGCCCTCCAGGACTGTGAAAGGTGCGGCCTCAATTAGAGGACATCCTATCGAGCTGTGGCACCCGCCCATAATTGCTACTAGTGGGGGTGGTTTCCAGCTGTGTCAGATGAGGGCAGAGCTGGCCAAGGGAGTGGCCGGCAACTCAACCCCTGATGGTCAGTTGCGCGGAGCCAGCTTACAGAACAGACTGTTGCTGCAAGTGACTCCTACAAAGACAATGGCCTGTCCACAAGAAGTGACTGCCATGGTATCCACCCAGCCATACTCAATACCAGGAGGCGTACTGGTGATTCGGGTGGCGTGCACCGAGACTGTGGTGGGCCTCTGCCTACAATGCAGGCTACCCGGCGGTACCGTGGACACGGCGGCGTGCTGTCCGCAATGTGGCACCCAGTACCTTTGGCCTATGCCCACATTTGTGCCTATTCCGAATATCGAACCCGCGGGGGATACGGCTAGGCTGTCCGCCGAGTCCCCCGGTGCACTGTGGAAAGAAGGTGCAGATCCCGGAGAATGGGGATCGGGGCCGGTTGTTAAGGCCGAGCCCGAGGAGAAAGGAGCGGTCGGTCAGCGTATCGACCGAGAGACAAAAAGGCGGTCGCCACGAACGGTGACCCCGAGCAGAATGGAGGCGGATTTCTCCGATGAGGAACCCAGAGTGCCGTCCGGTGCGATGATCCGGCCAGTGGCAGTATCCTGTGGAGAAAACGGGAGGAGAGTGCCACTCACCGGGAGTATCGGTGAGAGGAGTCGGGTGTCGCCAGTGGAGCGGAAGGCAGAGAGACGGAGCCCTTCCATTCCTGGGACCGGCGGGTCCAGCGGTGACGGGCGATCCATGCCCACCCTGCGGAGCGGTAAGAGCAGCCCTTGTACTTACCAGGCTCCGGTGACGGCATCCGTAGAGGAGAGGCGGTGTCAGGCCCAGGCGGTGCACGAGAAGGCAGCGGAGTTTCCGGACGTTGTCGTGGAGGAAGAGATCCCGCATGGGGATCCATCGCAAGATGGCGGCGTATCCGGTTCCAGTGATGACATCACTTCCGGCGGAGGTAGCGGAACGACCGGAGAGAGAGCAACAATGCCTCGGCGATCGGGCAGCGCTTCCCGATCACCTGTGACCACCAAGAGCTGGCAGGCTGCGAGAAGAGCCGAGATGGGTGAGGCTCAGCCAGCGGAGAGTCCTCGCAGTGATACTGGACAATCCAAAGGTAGAGAGCGGGTCGGAACCCCGCGGATACCATATGCCCATCCTTACGCCAAAACCCATGCCCTAGATAAAGCCCCTGTCCCAGTCACCTTTTCCCGTGGGTCCATGTCCAGTTTGGGGATGTCGGGAGGGTCCCAGGGAACCGGTGAAGAACGGACTGGGGAGAGACTGGCAAGTTACACATCCGACGATGGGTCGGTGGGTGGAGGATATTCGGGGGAGACATCTGAGTCCAGTTGGAGACCTAGTGTGGCTATAGTAAAGTTGTAAGTAAGGCCAAAGAGTGAGAGGTGGTCTATGCCCCGATCTACAGGGACATCGGGAGTGTCTTCCTGGGGGGACACAAAGGAGGGAGATTCCCTGGGATCAGAGCCCGAGAAGGCTAGGGAGACCCGGTGGTGGGTCCCATTATTTGAGGGTTATGTGGGGTGGATGGACCGCACTCGGTTCCTTCTGCAAAGGGAAGATGTAGTGGACTACTGGTGGGCTAAGGGGGAATTTACACCGGAGAAACACCAAAAGGAGATGCAGGAGCGGTGGTTCCAAATCTGCCACGGCAGTATCAAGCCCAAGGGTCCCAGTATCCTGGCTGACCCCGTAGACCCAGATGAGCCCCTGTCCTGGGTATTACCAGGGAGAGCAGGGAACGCTAACTTGACAAGGTGTAGCCGGGCTGAGAGGGCTATTACCGCCCAGTACAAATATTCCCATGGTTTGGAATATCCATATGTCCCAGAACCCCTCATGCAGGAGATTGAGGACAATAGGGACAGATGGTTGCGAGAGACCATAGAGGAATTTATGGTCAATAAAGGGGGTGCTATTAAGGGCAGCAGAGCTGAGGAGAGGATAGCGCACCTTATGCGGGTGTGGAGTATAGGCAGGAGTGTCTATAAACACAAAGTAGTGTACCGGCCTGAAAGGGGGTCGTTGCGTGACTATAGCGTGACCGTCCTGGACATGGGAGGTAGGGAAGTCAAGAAACCTGATCCTCGCCACTATTATTAGGGGGGAACAGGATGGCTGTTGCATAAGCTAGTGGCTGCTGGTCAGGGCTTGCTTGGCGCAAAGTAGAGTGCTAAGGTTATTGTACTAATTATGTGTGTCATTCATTTTACAGTGCTTCCTGAAGAAAGGTATTTCAAATTTAGGTCCCAGCCGGGGACGGTGGGATTCACCAGGGGGAGAATGTAACCATGCTGTAAAATGGCTGCAGTCATCTCTCCTGCTGACAGTAAGGCCTGGTAAGTTATGGGCATGCCAGCAGTAATTATGGAGGTTTGCCCTCACACCCTGGTGAGGTGCCCTATGTATGGATGGGAGTGGTCACGTGCTCTGAATCCATGATTAGTGATGTCAGAGTTGTGCCAGCCCCCAGAGGATACATAAGGCACAGCACTGTTCAAAAGTTAGTTGTTAGAGGAGGAGTTCAAAAGCTGTTGGAAGGTTATGTAAGAGACTATGAGAGAAGGAGCAAGTCTGAGTGCAGGCTTGGGAGGAGACAGCTTATGAGACTGTGACCAGGGACCTGGCACAGGGACTATCTCCCTAAGGGAAGATAGGGAATCCACCAATTAGGGAAAGGACACCTTTCAAAGGGAAGTGCGGTGAACATGAGAGGCTAAGTACACCCACTGTGAGGGGCAGCTGGCCCGCCGCAAGTCAATAAAGATGATCCTGTTAAACAATACCCTCGTGTGTAAGTGTGGAGTGATTACACAGAGGAGTGCACCACAGAGGAGTTCCTCACCAGGACCATCCACAAGCGGATGCTGGGATCCTGATGAGGTGGAGGCGCTGCACTGGATATAGGTAGGACTCATGCACACTACCTCAGCTGCCTGTCTGGGTTGGCAATCCCCACACAACATCATGCGGGAGACTCAGGAGTCCTGTTGCCAACAGGTGCACCACCAGACACTACACTGTAATGGGGACTGGTTAGACCACAGGGGCCAATGTGAGATTGGGTGGGTCAGGCTAGGCCAAAAAATCCGTTACATATTTATAAAATATTTTACCAGGAAGTAATACATTGAGAGTTACCTCTCGTTTTCAAGTATGTCCTGCAGCTTACTTTCAGCAGGGTTTAGAATAGTCCATTCACATAGTCCATAACATGGCTTAGCCCTTGGTCTGCAAGGCTCAGTCTTTAAGCAAGAAAAGACGTATATGATTCCAGTACCAGAGTTCTATGCCTTTAAACCCTGCTAACACCGCGTCCATGGTTAGAGCGACTGCGTGAACAACCATGCGCGCGATCAAAATGCTTTAAGGCAATGATTATGGCCATAGACCGCGCATGCATGCACCAGCGTGATGAGGTATGCGGCGCGCACAGAATCAAATAAATTTGATTCTGCTGCGCGACGGCTGGGACACGTGAGTGGTTCGCCCTATGAGGTTGTACCAACTCTGTGACATCATGGTCATGCCTCTGGCACGCCCCCTGACACCATCGTGTCTACCCAAGCAACAAATCGCTGCAGCTAAAGGCGCGTGACGTCACGCACACGGTCGTGAGCGTGCGCTCACCCTGGACGCGGCCTAAGAATGCAGCTGAGAGCTGGCTAACTACTTCAGGCTCAGATTTAACCATCTATGCATGGATGGAGCGAACCATCTTTCTTCTTAACAAAAAAGAACCGAGCCCCGGCTGGGGAGGGTGAAGCTCTAGTTAACCCTCTCTTTAAATTCTCCTGAATATACTCAGACATAACCTTAGTCTTGGGAAGCGACAAAGGATAAGATCTACCTTTAGAAAGAATGGCGCCGGGCAGAAGATCAATGGGGCAGTCATAAGGACGGTGAGGAGGAAGGATTTCAGAATGAACCTTATCAAAAACATCGATGAAATCTGCATATACTTCAGGAAGCGTGGGTTTGGCAGGAGTACTGGTCTCTACTCCAGCGATAAGTTGCACCGAGGATACAGGTGCAACTTCCGAAGTAATTCCCCATTGTATAGGTCTCAAGTCTGTCCAGTCTATAAGCGGATTGTGTTGTTGGAGCCAAGGAAGGCCCAGAATTACCTGTACAGAAGGTGAGTGGATAACATCCAGTGAGATCTGCTCCTTGTGACCGTCGGTAGTGGAAGTGTAGAAGTAAGAGTAAGTGTAGAAGTCTCTAATGAAATGAAGGCTGGCTGAAGGGGACGTCCGTCAATTGCCTCTAAATCCACCGATATTGATTTCTTTATCATAGGAATCTTATGTTTGGTAGCGAAATCTTGATCCACAAAATTTCCCCCAGACCTGGAGTCGATGAAGGCAGAAGCAGGAACTAGGAAGCCAGGACCCTCAAGGAAGATAGACAGCATAACCTCGGTAGGCAGACCTCTCTTAATAGAAGGGGAAGAATAAATGGTACCCAATGAGACCCCCTTGTACCTCATTGGGTGTTGGCGTTTCCCAGGTTTATGGGACAATGAAGCACCAGATGTCCCGGCAGGCAGCAGTAAAGACATAACCCTCCAATTCTCTGACGTTGTTTATCTGATGGGGAGAGCTAGTGACTTCCTAACTGCATTGGTTCAGGAGCCTCAAGAGCTGGGAAAGTGGGAGATGACAGACTGGGGGTAAGAGCAGTTGGTGTAAGAGGACGTGAGTGATGGCGTTCAAGCCTCCTTTCCTGAAGGCGTTGATCCACCCGAATACATACGGCAATAAGATCCTCTAGCATCGTGGGTCTTTCCTGAGCGGCTAATTCATTCTTTAATGTCACGGAGAGACCTTGACAGAAAGCTGCAGATAACGCCTCATTGTTCCAGCCCATCTCTGCTGCGATGGTCCGAAAGTCCAGAGCGTATCTCGCAACTGATCTGTGACCCTCTAAAATGTGGAACAAAGAAGAAGCAGCAGTAATCTTGCGGCCAGGGGTATCGAAGACTTGCTTAAGTTCCTTCTTGAATCGTGGGAAATCCTGGACAAGCTCCGGTCTCTACTCCCAGATGGGGGATGCCCATGCCAATGCGTCTCCGGTTAATAGAGCAATAAAATACACCACCTTAGATCTATCAGAAGAGAACCGGGAAGGGGTTAACTCGAACTGTATGTCACATTTGTTGAGGGAACCTCGGCATCTGTGGGGATCTCCTGCATAGCGATTGGGAGTGGGGAGACGTGGCTCGAGAGAGAGGCTTCAGGGGATGAGACTGACAGAGTAGCAGGCCTGACAATTCTGGATTGAGATTGGTTGAGAGAAACCGTTGCCAGACTTTGAGTCAGGGAAGCAATCTGATTGTCTAAATATCGAAAATGCTCAGAGATAGAAAACAGGGTTTGGCCCACCTCAGGGGGGGTCCATGTTCTTTGGGCTGAGCATTCTGTAACGCTTCCACTGCCCACGAGCAAGAGACGACCCCGGTACTGAGGTGTGGAAGTATTGAACCACGCACCCACAGCAGCGAATGCGTGCCTGGTAGGTGGATTGTCAACGTAGCCGGGTCTCGGTTGGAGAGAGTGGGTTAGTCCAGATACTTGCTAAGGTCTTGGGTTGGAGAGATTAGAATGGTCAAAGTCTGTATAGCC
This sequence comes from Ascaphus truei, assembly GCF_040206685.1. Classification (NCBI taxonomy): domain Eukaryota; kingdom Metazoa; phylum Chordata; class Amphibia; order Anura; family Ascaphidae; genus Ascaphus; species Ascaphus truei. The sequence goes on along the minus strand of NC_134486.1, from coordinate 230,423,890 downwards.
GTGGTCTGGGGTTGGAGAGGTCAGAATAGTGGTAGTACGTGCAGCCGTGGTCAGGGTTGGAGAAGTCAGCAGAGTCGAGGGTAAGCCAGGCTCAGTATCCACAGGAGTTTCCAATTACAAGCCGGGTCGGTACACGAAGGGTTAACTGTAGAGAGAAGCACAAGACAGGGAGCAAGGCACAACAGACGTGGAAGCATAAAGCTACAACTAGTTGTGCTCAGCAAGGTAAGACAGGAACTGCAGGATATTTATAGTACACAGGAACCAGTCACAAGGGAGGCGGAACTGAGGCGCTGCCTCCGAGGAAGCAAGGATTGGCTGCAGGAGCCAAGTGGGCTGTAAGTACATGCCACGCAGCTGGGGAGCGATGCACGACGTCACGTGTGCATGCCGCATGTGAGAGAAGTGCGGTGCATCCGACCGGGCGGAGCTAAGCTCCATGGCACTCTAGAAGAGCTGCACGTGCGCGCGCGCTCTGTAAGCAGAGCGGGGGGGGGGGGGGGTGTGTACGCGCTGGTGCTAGAGTAGAGGACTGCGAGACAACAGGTAAGGAGGGAACATGTCGTAGAGGACGTGTTCCCCCGATTCCTTACAGATTGGCGGTGAGCCCTTCCTCTCTCATAGACAGAGGGCAGCTTTTAGCTTGTTTAGATGGGCCCACCAGTGTTTACTGTAGATGTTGATGTCGTCAGGTAGGCTGCGGCATTAGCTCTATGAGGCATTTATCTTTCGGAGGTCCAGAGAAAACCTTACTTTCCCATATGGATTTGGGACCAGGACTATTGGACTACACCATTCACTGCATGATTCGTCGATCACGCCCAGATTTAGCATTTCTTGCACCTCCTTATCTACAAGAGTCTTATGGCTTTCAGCCAACCTGTATGGAAGAGTGCATCCTTTTACACCAGGCTCTGTCTCTATCACATGCAAAACAAAATTTGTCTGCCCTATGAGATACAAAAAAACATCCCTGAATTGGTTAAATAACTCTAACAAGTCTCCTTTCTGTTCAGAGGTTATCTGGCTTCCCATAGGGATTTTATTGTCACCAAAGGTGGTTGAGAGATTTCGTAATTCACTTCTCCCGTGCATCGTATTACTGCAAATGGGACCTGCCATTTGTCTAGAAGTTTACTCTCACAACTTGGTAAAAGCAACATCACTTGGTCCCCAGGTTGGAACACCCTCATTCAAGCATTTTGGTTATAATGTCTTCTCTTGTGCATGTTTAAGATTTTCCCTTGCAAAATGGTTGACCATGTCTAGGCGGTTTCTAAAGTCTAACACATGTTGAAGGGTATTCTCAGAAAGGTACTGTTGTTCCTCCTAGGACTCCTTTAGGAGGTCTAGGATACCCCGGGGTCAGTGGCCACATAGGAGTTCAAACAGGGCAGCAGACAGATTTCCCAGGGCCCAGGACTAGAGATACGACCCCCCGTGTTTGCGGTCTAGCGAACCCCCACATTTCACACCCCTCTATTCCCCCCTCCTCCCATGTATTTCTCTCCCCTCACTCTCTCTCTTCCTCATACCCCCTCTCACCATCCCCCCTCCCTCAATTACCCCACTCTCACTCAATCCCTCCCCGCCTCGCATGTATTTCTCTCCCCAGTATCTCACTCTTTTCCTCACTCACTCTCTCCCTCACCCCCTCTTTCCTCTCACTCTCCCCCCTCCGTCAATAACACACAAAGGGTTCCCACAGAGGAATAGTCTGTGCTAGGGGAGAGAATGCTTAAAGGTTGGAGGAGATTTTAAACTAGGATGGAGGGGGAGGGGAAACAGATAACGAACTAAATAGAATAGATGAGGAAACAAGGGTTTATGGAGGTAGAATGGGGCAAGTGCGAGTTTGGCAAGCAGCGAGACACTCATAGTAAATACAGATAATAGTAGAAAACTTCTAAAGACTAAACCAAGTTGGCGCAGGAAGGAAGCAGCAGATAAGATAGTAGAGGCTGAAAAAAACTTAAATGCATGCTTACTAATGGAAGAAGTCTGACTGATAAAATGGGAGAGCTTGAATTAATAGCTGCAAGGGAGCAGTGTGATATCATAGGCATTACTGAAACCGATGACTGGGCAGTTAATTTAAAGGGTTATTCCCTTTTTCGGAAGGATCGAACAAATAGAAGAGGAGGTGGAGTATGCTTATATGTTAAACCGGATTTAAAACCAATTATAAGGGAAGATGTTTATGAAGGGAATTATGAAAATGTCGAGACCTTGTGGAGAGAAATTAGCAGTGGAGGTAAAAGTATAAAGAAAATGTTTGTAGGGATATGATATACACCACCAAATATCTGTGAGATTGAGGAAGCTAAAATACTTTTGCAACTGGAGAAGGCATCAAAACTAGGTCATGTTTGCATAATGGGTGATTTTAATTATCCAGACATAGACTGGGGCAAAGAGATTAGCATTACAACAAAAGGAAACAAGTTTTTTGGGGTGCTTAAAGCAATGATATGACTCAAATTATTGAGGAACTAACCAGGAGAGGGGCAATACTGGATTTGGTAATATCAAAAAATGTGAAGTAATACAAATATTTAAGTCCTGGAACATTGGGGTAGCAGTGATCATAACATGGTCTCATTTGAAATAAATGATCAAAAAACAGATTACTTGGGTTCAACAAAGACCTTAAACTTTAGAAAGGCAGATTTGAATAAAATGAGGACTAATCTACAAGTTATACATTGGGGTGATACTTTATCAGGGAAAAATTTAGAAGATAAATGGGCACACTCATCAGTGTATACCCTTGAGTAATAAGTATAAATGAAATAAGTCAAAACCAATGTGGCTAAATAAACAGGTATGGGAGGAAATGGAAAAGAAGAGGCAGGTGTTTAGATTCTTTAAGTCAGAAGGGACGAAGGCATCGTATCAGAATTATTAGGAATGTAACAAAAATTCCAAAGGGGAATCAAATTAGCAAAAATGGATAATGAAAAAAGGATTGCAATAGAAAGTAAGATCAACCCTAAAAAGTTCTTTAAGTACCTTAATAATAAAAAAACGAGAATAGAAAATATAGGACCCTTTCAGTGTGAGATGGGCAGGCCGATCAGGGAAAAGCAATGGTATTAAACAAATGATTGCCTCTGTGTTTACCAGGGAAGAATCAATTTCAATTGTAGTGCCACAGGAGGAAGCCACAACCTCCATATTAATGAACAATTGGTTAACTGAGGAAGAAGTTCATAGGCGGCTTGAAAAAAATAAAGTAAATAATTAAAGTAAACAAGGCACCTGGCCCCGATGGCATACATCCAAGAGTTCTCAAGGAGTTAAGTTCAGTAATAGCCAAACCATTACATTTAATATTCAAGGACTCCATTTACACAGGCTCAGTACCACAAGATTGGCGTAAAGCAGATGTGGTGCCTATATTTAAAAAGGGAGCTAGATCACAATCAGGGAATTACAGACCTGTAAGCCTGACTTCAATAGTAGGGAAACTACTTGAAGGTTTAATATGGGTTAATATTCAAGAATACATAATGGAAAACAAAATTATCAGTAATAGTCAGCATGGATTTATGAAGGGTAGATCATGTCAAACTAACCTTATTTGTTTCTTTGAGGAGGTAAGTAGGAATTTAGACCAGGGTAATGCAATTCATGTGGTCTACTTAGATTTTGCAAAGGCTTTTGATACGGTTTCACACGAGGGTGATGTACAAAATAAAGCAAATTGGACTCAGTAAAAATATATGCACCTGGATTGAATATTGGTTGAAGGATAGACAACAGAGGGTTGTCATAAATTGAACTTTTTCAGGTTGGGCTAAAGTCGTGAGTGGAGTACCTCAGGGATCGGTACTGGGACCCCTGCTTTTTAACTTGTTTATTATGACATTGAGGTTGGCATAGAGAGCAAAGTCTCCATCTTTGCTGATGATACTAAATTGTGCAAGGTAGTAGAATCAGAGCAGGATGTAATTTCTCTCCAGAAGGACTTGGAGAGACTGGAAACTTGGGCAGGTAAATGGCAGATGAGGTTTAATACAGATACATATAAGGTTATATTTGGGAAGCAAGAATAAACAGACGACATACAAATTAAATGGGGATAAATTGGGGGAATCCTTGATGGAGAAGGATTTATGAGTGCTTGTAGACAGCAGGCTTAGCAATAGTGCCCAAAGTCATGCAGTAGCTGCAGAGGCAAACAAGATCATATCTTGCATTCAATGGGCAATGGATGGAAGGGAGGTAAACATAACTATGCCCCTTTACAAAGCATTAGTAAGGCCACACCTTGAATATGGAGTACAATTTGGGGCACCACTCCTTAGAAAATACATTATGGAACTAGAGAGAGTGCAGAGAAGAGCCACCAAATTAATAAAGGGGATGGACAATCTAACTTATGAGGCGAGGCTAGCTAAATTAGATTTCATTACATTAGAATAGAGGCGTCTAAGAGGGGATATGATAACTATATACAAATATATTCGGGGACAGTACAAGAGCTTTCAAAAGAACTATTCATCCCACGGGCAGTACAAAGGACTCGGGGCCATCCCTTAAGGTCGGAGGAAAGGAGATTTCACCAGCAACAAAGGAAAGGGTTCTTTACAGTAAGGGTAGTTAAAACGTGGAATTCATTACCCATGGAGACTGTGATGTCAGATACAATAGATTTGTTCAAAAAAGGTTGGACATCTTTTTAGAAAGGAAAGGAATGGAATATAGGGATATACCAAATAAATATACATGGGAAGAATGTTGATCTAGGGATTAATCCGATTGCCAATTCTTGGTGTCAGGAAGGAATTTATTTCCCCCCTTATGAGATATCATTGTATGATATGTCACTGGGGTTTTTGTTTGCCTTCCACCGGATCAATAAGGAAGTATAGATATAGGATAAAGTATCGGTTGTCTAAATTTAGCATAGGTTGAACTTGATGGATGTATTTCTTTTTTCAACATCATCTACTATGTAACTATGTAACCCGCTGTCACTCAACCCCCCTCCTCACACAATCCCCACAACAAAATACATTCCAAAAAACCCCACGCCACTAAATACAAAAAACCCTCCCACCCCCCAAATACATTCAAATAATCCCAACCCCCCAATTATATACACAAAACCCTACCCCCAAATACATACCCAACTCCCCCCACCCCCCAATTCATATAAACAAAACCCACCCCAGAAATACACATAAAAAACACACCCCAAATACATATATAAAAAAACACCCACCAAATACATATGAACCACCCCAAATACATATAACCCCCAAATACATATATAAAAAAACACCCCCCAAATACATATTTAAGAACTCTCCACCCCCAAATACATATAAGACAAAAAACACTCCCAAACACACATTTATATCAATATATACAGCTAAGACACTACGTCTCCTCGATCCAGCCAAAAAGAAACGTAAATAGGCCTCTAATCACCTTTGAGAACCTATACATGACTAAAGAATATCACAAAGGCACAATTGCCGTACTACACCAAATTCTATTATCACATAACAAAGAGCAAACAAAAATGGAATAAAGTGGGGAAAAAATATAGGCTGCCCCCTGGAGGAAGGGGATTGGGAAGACATTTATGACAGAATAGCTAAATCATCCAGATGCTTAGCAGTGAGAGAAATCAATCTCAAAATTCTACATAGGTGGTACTACACCCCTGCCTGCCTCCACTCATTCTTCCCAACAGTTTCTCCTCTATGTTGGCGTAACTGTGGCCAAATGGGCACCTTTAAGCACACTTGGTGGTCATGCCCCAATATTGTATTATTTTGGGGTAAGATCAGAAGATTGATCAAAAAAGTAGCGGGACTAGATCTGCCATGGAACATGGAAACTGTGCTCATACAGAGGCCGGTAGAGGATCTGGAAAGAAATATACAGATGCAGCGGCCATTATTGAAACAAATCACGCGTTGTATACCTCGGAATACCCTTGTCATGGCACGTGATTTTTTCCCACCGAACCGCGTTAAAACGTGAGTGCAGGCGAGTGCAGAAAATGGCATTTTAGTGTTCTGGCCTATAAACACCCGAAATGGACACAGTAGCACAGTAGCACAGTACTGTACACATTACAATTAATTAATTTCATTGCATTTAATTGTACACAATCCATGAAATTCAAACAAAGCAACCGCGATAAACACGTGTGCCTGGGGTGATTGGCCGCGTTAATGCCGCGTGGAGTACAGCAACGCACACAAAAACGGCACCGTGATTGGTTTCAATAACGGTCGCTGATTCTGTAGATCTTTTGATAACCCAGATCCTATCTGCAGATAATGCAGTGATCGCAATAAACTGCAAGCAGACTCACCTCCCAACTATCACAGTAGTTGCACACAAGGTAAACCATATAATGCTCATGGAAAAACTATCTAGCTTAATCCAAGAATGATACAACCTACACCTGACAATCTGGGAACCCTGGGTGACCTACTGGGAACAAAATCAGATCCGATAGCTGGACGATAGTACTAGGGAGGTGTAGACAGATTGAAATACTATTTTTGGAACTATAAAGCTGTATGCTATTCAGCATGTTTGTCAACTAAAATACCATGTGGAAATGATTACCCCCATCCCTCACCTTCCCCTCCCCTGTACCCTCCCTCCTCTCAATTTATAATTTGTAAACCCAATAAAATGTAAGCTAAAAAAAAAACCCACTCCCCAAATACATATCTAGCCTGGGTCCCCCTCTGGGCTCCCCTGACAGGCCCCTTACCTCCCGATCCGCTGTGGAGGGGCGCGAGTGCCGCCAGAGGTTGTGAGGGAGGCAGAGACAGGTGCCGGTAGATGAGGGGGGAACTGCAGTAGCAGAGGCGGGTTGTAGTGGAGCAGAGGAGGCAACCGAGTCGTCGGCGGCTCCCTTAGTAGGGCGCCGCCATGTCTAGAGTGCGCATATGCGCAGTGTATCGAGCATGCGCAGAGTAGGCAGCATGTAGAGAAGCTCCGATGGGAATACAACACCCAGAAGGCCATAGGGCTGAAGAGCATGTGATGCCCCACAGCCAATAGGGCTAAAGCTTTTCTTCTGGACATCAAAGGATACATTTTGCGTGCTTAGACCGATCCGTCAGTCGGAGCTGGGACAAGGACAGGGAAGGAGGTATTTGCAGGTGTCTGTGACATCTGCACTAGTTGTAGAGAGAAGCTTGTGGGGAGCGCAGATGTCACCATATGTGGGGAGAAAATAATATATATAGTGTAGTATGTTCTACAGAGAAGACAGTACAGTGAATCACAATTGGGGACTCACAATTTCTCAATGAAATATCAGCAGTGGATATGAACGTGATGTATGGAAGAATCGCTCAGTGTGAAGTATCAGGTTTCAGCAGGATATGCCCTCGATGAGAAAAGATGACACACTTAGTGCAACATTGCATGTTCAGTGTATATATATTCAGAAGCAATCAGTATTGCACTTACATTCTGCACTATGTGCATAGACACATAAAAATATATAGATGCGCAGCTCTTGTATTCACCGCCGACCCCACCGCCGAGATCGCGTCGCGTCACTTCCGGTTAGTCCGCCACGTCATTTCCGGTTGCGATCGATCGCAGAATTGGAACCAACGGATCAGGGGGGTACTGGGTACAATCGAAACCTGCTGCAGTGACGTGGCGGACTAACCGGAAGTGACGCGACGCGATCTCGGCGGTGGGGTCGGCGGTGAATACAAGAGCTGCGCATCTATATATTTTTATGTGTCTATGCACATAGTGCAGAATGTAAGTGCAATACTGATTGCTTCTGAATATATATACACTGAACATGCAATGTTGCACTAAGTGTGTCATCTTTTCTCATCGAGGGCATATCCTGCTGAAACCTGATACTTCACACTGAGCGAGTCTTCCATACATCACGATCATATCCACTGCTGATATTTCATTGAGAAATTGTGAGTCCCCAATTGTGATTCATTGTACTGTCTTCTCTGTAGAACATACTACACTATATATATTATTTTCTCCCCACATATGGTGACATCTGTGCTCCCCACAAGCTTCTCTCTACAATCAACGACAGGAGAAATTGGATCTTCTCCTCAGAGGGTTGAGCTGCGAAGTTCACTATTATTATTCACTATTTATTCAATTACACATTTATATTTAAGAGCACTTATATATAAGTTTAATTACAATTATTTATTGCACCTCTATTAGAAGCGCCTCACAAACCTTTTTTTGCACATCTGCACTAGGCCAGAAAATCCCAGCTAGGCTCCGACTCCCCTCAGCTTGTGGTTGCTGCAGGGACAGGCCCATAGATAGACACTGCCCCTGTAGTACCAGAGTGAGGGACATAGCCAGGACTCAGCTACATCCTGGCCTCAGGTGACCTGGGACCACACACCTGCAACAAAGAGACATTGCATATGGTGGTACCATCCACGAGGGACCCATCCACCGTAGAGGCGGAGGCTTCGCGGGTTACGGCAAAGGATCCGTGGATCCCATCATCAGCATCTGCGCGCCCGGGTGTGGACACACCCGGCAGGTACCCAACTCCTCACGTGCATCAACAACACTTTAGTGGGCAGCGCTGTACCACATATTGGGTAGGGGGATTGGCATTGTGGACACCGGGTTGGTTGGGTGCCCATGGGCCCCTAGGTACTTTGGGGGACAGTGACTTCCTCGGGAGGGTGTGGAGTATTGGAAGGTACGGCCGTGCGGGGCTTGGTGGGTAGGCTGTAACTATATTAGCTGCATATAATGTAAGACCACACCTTGAATATGGAGTACAATTTTGGGCACCAATCCTAAGAAAAGACATTATGGAACTAGAGAGAGTGTAGAGAAGAGCCACCAAATTAATAAAGGGGATGGACATTCTAACTTATGAGGAGAGGCTTGCTAAATTAGATTTATTTACATTAGAAAAGAGGCGTCTAAGAGGGGATATGATAACTATATCCAAATATATTCAGGCACAATACAAGGAGCTTTCAAAAGAACTGTTCATCCCACGGGCAGTACAAAGGACTCGGGGCCATCCCTTAAGGTTGGAGGAAAGGAAATTTCACCAGCAACAAAGAAAATGGCCCTTTACAGTAAGGGCAGTTAAAATGTGGAATTCATTACCCATGGACACTGTGATGGCAGATACAATAGATTTGTTCAAAAAAAGGTTGGACATCTTTTTAGATGGGAAAGGTATACAGGGATATACCAAATAAGTATACATGGGAAGTATGTTGATCCAGGGATTAATCCGATTGTCAATTCTTGGAGTCAGGAAGGAATTAATTTTCCCCCTTAATGGGGTTTTTTTGTTTGCCTTCCTCTGGATCAATAAGTAAGTATAGATATAGAATAAAGTATCTGTTGTCTAAATTTAGCATAGGTTGAACTTGATGGACCTACGTCTTTTTTCAACCTCATCTACTATGTAACTATGTAATATAGTAAAACTGTTCTGCTTTACCAAGTGTGTATTCTTTATGTGTTCTGTAATGGGGTAATTCCTCACACTAGAATCCCGTACAGGAGGAGGCGCTACCGTGCACCACTCAGGTGCACCCCAGGTTCTCAGCAGTGGAGGCTCAGATCTCATGGGCACCATCTGGTATTGCACCACACCCATACACCGTAGCCACTCATCTCCCAGGGGGTGGGGGAAAGTGCACTACACATATATAAAAAAAACACCCCCAAATACATATTGAAAAAATCCCACCCCCAAAATAAATATAAAAAAAACCACCCCCAAATACATATAAACCTCCACCTCCACAAATACATACAAAATATAGACTTACCTTGAGGATGATCTCTGGCCTCTGGCTGGGCGTGGCTGCAGGTCCTCTTGTTGCCGTCGGGCCCGACTCTCCTACACCTGTGGGCCTCCCTCACTGACTGTTTCACGCCTACAGGGTCACAGACAAATCTCCAGGGTCCCAGAACGAGTGTTACAACCGCCCAACACATCCCCCAACCCCCAGTGTTGGTGGTCTTGCGAGTTCCCCCATTTCACACCTTGCAAGGTTCCTCTATTTCCCCCCCTCTCCCCATGTATTGCTCTCCCCTCCATCTCTTCCTCACTCACCCCCTCTCACCTCTCACTCTCCTCCCCTCCATCAATTACCCCACTCTCACTCAATCCCTCCCCGGCTCGCATGTATTTCTCTTCCCTGTGTCTCACTCTTACTTCCTCTTTTTCTCACTCACTCCCTCACTTTTCTTACACCCCCTCTCTCCTCTCACTCTCCCCCCTCCGTCAATTAACCCCCTCACATACATACCAAAAAAAACACCCCCTCAAATACAAAAAAACTTCCCACCCCCAAATACATTAAAAAAATCCTACCCCCCCAAATTACATACAACCCCCCCACACCAAATACATACAAGAAATAAACCTATCCCCAAATAAATACAAATCCCCCCAAATACATATCAAACTCCCCCCACCCCCAAATACATATAAAAACCCCACCCACCAAATACATAAAAAAAACACCCCACAAATACATTTAAAAAAACACAAATACATTAACCCCCCAAACCCCTAAATACATAAAAAAAGAACACCCAAATACATTAAAAAAAACAGCCCCCAAAACATATAAATCTCACCCCCCCCAAAACATATAAATCTCACCCCCCCCCCCAAATACATATATATAAAAAATAACAAATACATACAAAATTGTGTACGGTCTCAGGCCTCTGGCTGGGCCCGGTGGCTGTGAGGGGCCCGGCTCTACCCCAGCTGTGGGCTTCCCTCACTGACTGTCCCACGCTGAGCTTCTGACACTGGTGTGCACTGGGCCTCTCTTTCATACCTGCACACACCGGAAGCTGAGCCCAGCTTGCATCCAGCGCACGCCGACGTCAGAGAGGCCCGGCGCAGCCAGCATCAGAAGATCAGCATGGGATAGTCAGTGAGGGAGGCCCACAGCTGGGGGAGAGCCGGGCGCTGAGGCAATGAGAGGACAGGCAGCCATGCCCCCCCGCAGCTACTGGGCCCGAGACACTTGTCCCGGATCTCCCCCCCTGTTAGCGGCCCTCAGCTCAAATGGGGAGAATGCCGTGAAGGCTTGTGAAACATCTCACATTGCAAATAGCAGAAAAGTGAGAAGTTCCTCTCAACGGCCTTTTTTCAGTATCTACAAACTTCCTTAACATACTCTTTATCGTTTGGTTAAAGCTTTCTACCAATTCATCAGTCAAAGGATGGTAGACCAATGTCCAAACTAACTTGACCCCTAGTAGACATCCTACATCAATCTATACATGAAATTCATCCCTGTTACGCCAATACTTGCCGGTTCTGGTAAAGAAGAGCCGTAGTCGTTGCCGTTAGCCAAGGTCAGGGAGAGGAGAGTTCCGGAAGGTCGATGTTCAAGCAGAGGTCGAGGGGCGTAAGAGGCAACAAGGTCAATTCAGAGCCGGGGTCCAGAGCCAGAGAGTGCAATCCGCCAACCGGGTCGTGACCTGAATAAACAAAGAGAGAAAGTGCCAGAGTAGACATCCGCAGTGGAGACTATGTCGAGCGATGTGAGAGAGGCAAGACAGGTACTATATATTGTGGCTGACCAATAGGGAACGTAGGCAGTCCTGGAGGAGCACACGGAGCTGTCCTGGATTGGTTCCTATGATAAGCAGCCAGTTGGGGAGCTTTAGGGTTAAGTGGTAGCCTGTGTGAGGATTGGGGGCGTGGTTTCACTGCTAGTGCAGTGAATAAATTATCCTTTCCCGGCGCGCGCTCTGTAAGGTTGGTGAGCACGCGCCTGGGACCAGAGGAGGCCGCCAGCGCTCCGAGAGTCCGCGGGGCAGCGCCGATCCATTGGTAGCGGGGGGAGCGCCCCCGCACAGCGGAGGCAGGCTGGGAGCGGATGAGGGAACCGTCCCACGGCAGCGGGGGCATTTGGAGGTAAGGAGAGGTCATGTCGTGAGTGCTGCGAGCCCCGCATCCTTACAGTACTCCCCCTTCAGGGTTGGTCTCAGGACAATCCTTCCATGGTGTGGACGGAAACTTCTTTCGGAAACGTTTGAGAAGCCCAGGTGCGTGAATGTCTTTAAGAGATACGCATGATCTTTCTTCGGGTCCAAAGCCCTTCCAATGGACCAAGAATTGAACCATACCTCTCAAGAGGCGGGAATCCAGTATGGCTTGGACCTCATACTCTTAGTTGCCCTGTATGATAACTGGGTCACGTCTCAGAGTTTGGTCCGGAAAGAGAGGACTGGAAATGAACGGCTTGAGAAGAGATGTGTGAAAAACATTAGGGATTCTCATGCTTTGAGGTAATTGAAGACGGAAGGTCACCGGGTTTACCTGCTCCATGAGAATGGCCCCAGAAACCTAGGTGCCAGTTTAGGGGAAGGAGTCTTGAGGCTGATATTCTTGCTTGACAACCAAACCTTGTCCCCTGGCTTGTAGTTGGGTGCACGTCGGCGACGGCGGTCAGCCAGGACCTTTGAAGTTAGGGAAGCCTTTTGAAGTGTTGATTGAATACTAATCCCTTGAGAGGAACAAAATGTGCCAGAGCACTGACCCAAAAAGGAGCGGATCCTTTTGGAAAACCGATCCACCACTACTAGAATGGTGTTCATGCCATTCGATCTAGGCAATTCGACAATAAAGTCCATGGAAATGTGGGACCAGGGGCGCTTCGGGATGGGTAAAGGCAAAAGGATACCGTGGGGTTTCTGACGAGGAATCTTATTGCGTGCACATACCGAACAGGCCAGAGTAAATTCAAGGATGGACTTGGCCATATTGGGCCACCAGAAGGTGCAACGGATGAGATCCAATGTTTTTTTTAATCCAGGATGTCCTGCCAAGCGGGAAGCGTGTCCCCAATCCAGAATCTCTGGAATAAACTTGGGATCTACGTACAAGGTGTCCTTCGGTACCTTGAGATTACTCGGTAGGTGTCTTTGAGATTTGATGATTTCTTCAAGATTCTTGAAAGCAGTGATCGCGACGATCTTTTGCTTTGGAAGAATGGACTCTGTAGTCTTCTCTGGTCTCTCTTCAGAAGAATATTGTCTAGAGAGGGCATCCGCTTTGACGTTCTTGGTGCCGGGAATGTATGACAAAATAAAATTGAACCTGGAGAAAAATAGCGACCAGCGGGCCTGGCGGGGGCCTAAGTTGCAGGCACTCTCGATGTATAAAAGATTTTTATTGTCCGTGAGAATCGTGAACAGCTCTTTTGACCCCTCCAGAAGATGCCTCCATTCCTGAAGGGCCAATTTGACGGCCAAAAGTTCCCTATTGCCCATGTCATAGTTCCTCTCCGCTGGAAAAAACTTCTTAGAGGAAAAAACCGCAAGGGTGAAGTTTGTCCTGGGGAGAAAATTTCTGGGATAGGACTGCGCCAGCCCCGCTGTCCGAGGCGTCAACCTCTAGGGTGAATGAAAAATTAATGTTTGGGTGTCGGAGGATAGGAGCAGAGACGAATGCTTGTTTCAAAGTTTTGAAAGCTGTGACTGCCTCAGGAGACCAAGATGAAGGATCCGCTCCTTTTTGGGTCAGTGCTCTGATCGGAGCGATGATAGTGGAAAAGTTGCAAATAAATTTCCGGTAATAGTTAGAAAACCCTAGAAATCGCTGAATAGACTTGAGGGAATCGGGTTGCGGCCAATCCACTACGGCTTTAAGTTTCTCTGGGTCCATGGCCAAACCCCTGATGGAGATAATATACCCAAGAAAGGAGGTGGTAGACTGGTGATAAAGGCACTTCTCCATCATGGCAAACAAGCGGTTTTCTCGGAGGCGAGAGAGCACAAACTTCGTATGGATGACGTGGTCCTGTAGGTTCTTGGAAAAAATAAGGATGTCATCCAGATAAACAATTACAAAACGGTTAAGGACATCCCGAAAGAAATCATTGATAAAGTCCTGAAAGACCGCCAGAGCATTGCATAAGCCGCGGGCATCACGAGATATTCGTAGTGGCTGCTACGGGTGTTGAAGGCGGTTTTCCATTCGTCACCCTCCCGGATGCGAATGAGATTATATGCCCTGCGAAGGTCTAGCTTGGTAAACACGTTGGCACCTTGAAGTCTGTCGAAGATCTCAGAGATGAGTGGGAGTGGGTAACGGTTCTTCACCGTAATGCGGTAATCTATACATGGTCTGAGGGTACCATCCTTCTTCTTAACGAAAAAGAATCCAGCCCCCGCGGGTGAATTGGAATGCCGTATGAAGCCCCATTTCAAGTTTTCGCGAATATATTCGTCCATGGCTTCGGTCTCGGGCAAAGAGAGAGGGTAGGATTTGGACTTGGGCAAGGTGTAACCAGGTACCAGATCGATCGGACAGTCGTATGAACGGTGAGGGGGTAGTAGTTTGGATTGAGACTTGCTGAAGACATCCAGAAAATCCGCGTACGGTGTGGGCAAATCTCCCCTAGGATTGGATGTATTGGCCAGCAGTTGAGGCGGAAGTACTGTAGGTGGGGAAGATTCCTCTGACCTTGACCTCCAGACAATGGGAACTTGAGATACCCAATCAATGTGCGGATTGTGCTTCTGCATCCAAGGCAGGCCAAAGGTGACCGGTGTTCCAGGAGCATGGATTACGTCAAAGGCCAGGGTCTCCTTGTGGGAATGAGAAGAAAGGGTGATGGGGCAAGTTTCCAAGGAGATATATGCCGGGGTGAGCGGACGGTCGTCGATCCCGACCAAGGGCAACGGGAGACTTCTTCCTACGGAGAGGAATCCGGTTCTGTTCAGAGAAGGTTTGGTCCACGAAGTTGCCTCTTGTGCCGGAATCGATAAATGCCGCTGTGGAGGTGCGAAAGGTTGAACCAGAGAGGGAAATGGGAATGGTCAATTTTTTTGGTAGAAGAGTAGAAGAGAACCTGGGAAAAGGAGCACGGAAGGGCATAAACTGGGGGTGCTGGCGCTGAGCGCGGCGTACCTGAAGACGCTGATCCACACGATTAGCTTGGGAGATGAGTTCCTCTAGAAGTCCTGGCCTGTGTTGGGATGCGAGTTCGTCCTTCACAGACTCCGATAAACCTCACCAGAAGACAGAGACTAGGGCCTCCTGATCCCATCGTGTCTCAGCTGCTATGGTCCTGAACTCCAAGGTGTATTGGGCCACGGACCGACGTCCCTGTGAAAGCTGAAGCAGGGAGTCAGAGGCAGTTTCTTGGTGTGCGGGAGTATCGAAGACCTGTCGAAAGTCTCGTCTAAAGGCTGCGTAATCTCGAGTGATCTCGGGACTCAGTTCCAAAATCAGGGAGGCCCATGCCAGCGCATTACCTGTGAGTAGGCCGTAAACATAAGCCACCTTCTTACGACCAGTGGAATACTGCTGTGGAGCCATCTCAAACTGGATCTCGCATTTATTGAGAAAACCACGACAGGCGTGCGGATCCCCTTAGTGGCAGCCTGTGTGAGGATTGGGGGCGTGGTTTCACTGCTAGGGCAGTGAATAAATTATCCTTGCCCGGCGCGTGCTCTGTAAGGTTGGTGAGCGAGCGCCCGGGACCAGAGGAGGCCGCCAGCGCTCCAAGAGTCCGCAGGGCAGCGCCGATCCGTTGGGATCGGGGGGAGCGCCCCTGCACAGCGAAGGCAGGCTGGGAGCGGCGAGGGAACTTTCCCACTGTTGCGGGGGCATTTGGAGGTAAGGAGGGGTCGCGTCGTGAGCGCCGCGAGCCCCGCATCCTTACAATCCCTTACTCTGTTAAAATTACCTGGGGAAGACTGACCTGTGTGAACAGCTCCTACAATTTGTTGAACACCTGCTTAGCAGTTTCTGTCCTCATGGGGAACATCTCAGGGTATCTGGTGGTATAGTCGACTATCACCATAATAAACCTATGTCCCTTTGCAGAGGGTGCTAGAGGTCCTAACAGGTCTACCCCAATACTCTGAAAGGGATCAGAGACAAAGGGTAGACAAATCAAGGGGGCCATTTTTCGTTCCTTTGGCCTTGTTAGCTGGCATTCAGGACATGCCTCACATAATTTGGCATTCTCATTATGCATCCCTGGCCAATAGAACCGGGGTAAAATATGGCCAAATGTTTTGTCTCTAGCGAGGTGACCACCAGAAGGGATAAAATGGGCTAGGCTGTACACGGCTTTAACAAACACCTTAGGAACCAAGATTTGCTTGGTGACCTCCCCTGTTTGTGTATGCTTTTCACCCTATACAGAATATCATTCAACAATTCCAAATGAGGGAAAACCATTACACCTTGTGCATCCAATACATGGTCATTGATTTTAACCACCATCTCATATTGTTTAGCAAGCACCGGGTCTTCCCTCTGCCTCTGGCAAAAATCATGAAGAGACAGCTTGGATAAAACTCCAGACCCTGTCTCTCCCTCCTTCTGGCCATTCCCAGTCATTACTTTTGACTTATGCATATTAGTATTGTTACCTGGAGTAACCTCTACGTGGTTGGAACTGTTGTTCCCTTTGTGGGGCTCTTTGATGGCTTGTAGCATACATGCTGTTGTGGCCTCCCTCTTTGGGAGTCAGCTAGCGGTGTCGGTGCCATTGGGCCCAGGACACTCTCCTGGTCCTCAGCCCCAAGGACATTTTCTACGAGCTGAGCAGCCAAAGTCAGGGTTTTGGCAGCATGGCGTTTTACCCAGGAGCGTGCGGGAGGGGTTTTCAACTGTAGGAATTGCTTCAGAACAAATTGTTAGAAAATCCCCTCCTTGGTGTGCTGCTCAAGCTGTATTCATTGAGTACACAAGTCCAGTAAGCACTGAGCTTTGACCTGGGGTCTCACCTTAGAGGTGTATATCAAGTTCGAGAACTGCTGTCGGTAAGCATCTGGGGTCAGGCCTAAGCAATCTAAAATGGCGGATTTTACCTGTTTATAGTCCATAGCCTGATCTGCATGTAGGCACCGACATGCAGCCATGGCTTCTCCTATAAGGAGCATGGCCAAAACGGTTACCCAGCGATCTGTTGACTAGCCCTGGGCCTTGGAAACTCTTTCAAAGGTTAATAGGAAAGCCTCCGGTTCTCCTCCGGATTCATTTTTCCCGGGAAACCAGTGGGCAGTCCAGAAGTTCTGGTTTGGAGAGAAAGGGGGCCGAGCCAGTAGTTTGACCTGCTTTTCATCCTGCGCTGCCAGCTGCTGGGTTAGGAGTTAGGCTTGCTGCTGCAGAAGTAGTCCATTTTGCCTGGCTTGTTCCTGCATCAGTAGTTTGTTTTGTTTGTTTTCTCTGTCTTGTTTTTCATCCTGCACTGCCAGCTGCTGGGTTAGGAGTTAGGCTTGCTGCTACAGAAGTAGTCCATTTTGTCTGGCCTGTTCACTGTTTTGCCTGGCCTGTTCGCACAGAAACTCTTTAAAAAAAAATTCCATATTTTTTTTCTGTGGCCCTACGGATGCTGAGGCTGCTCAGGATCCCACATCAAACACCATATGTTTCAGTGAGTAGGCAACAACAACACATGGGGGTTCTGAGTATAGGCTTTTTATTTAGCCTAAAACGTGGAACACAAAAAGAGCTTACATTCAGAGTATGGGAAAAAATAACACAAAGCAACTTACTTCTGTAGGGTTTAGAATAGTCCATTCAAATAGTCCACAACATGGCTGAACCTTTGGTCCGCAAGGCTCAGTTTTTAAGCAAGAAAATGGGTCTGTTTTACGGGAGCTTTGTGACAGGCTATAATAATACACCAAATAACTGGGTTGAACTGAACGAGGCTTAGATAATAAAGTATATTTATTCCTTAAATAGGTGAACACAGCAATATAGTACAGTGACAGGCAAGAAGTAACACTTACTTGGGGATGGGGGATGAGAAGTATCAGATAGCAATTCTCCAGCAATCAGGTCACAATCAAGATGGTATTAGAAGACAAAGGATATAGGGTTGACCACAGTTTATATATCTTTTGTAACCCTATCCTTAACATTAAGTACAGGCTATTGGATAGCAATTACCTGTAGCCAATCTTTAACGTGGGAACACATTTTAATCCACGCCCCCCAGCTAGATAGCTCATGCGCACTAGGGTCTCATTTCTGTAGCCCCACATTTACATCAGGGATGCCAGCCAGTCTAGCAAAAGGGATATCTGTCAGGATGCCCCTTGTTCACAGGTGTAAAACCTGACACTCACAAACCACTCTAGTTTGAGGCGTCTCCGCCTTCAGGAAAACAGGGAAGGTGACAAAATCCTTTGAACAGTACTTAAGTCCTAGACATTGGGTCGCCTCTCTCACCATATGCTTCCTTGTATGCAAAGGAATTTCCTCTGGGTTTTATCCCTGCCTTGGGATACAGTATTACAGGTAAAATACAAACATATTAAAATATCTGGTTCCGTTAGGTCCAGCGGGTCCAAGCTACCCAGATCTCAATGCCAGAACTGGGACACCATATGGTCCAAGTTTCAGCCTGCTACGACCTTCGGAACCAGAGTTACACAAATACCACTTAAACTGTTTCCTATTTTAATACAAAAAACTGTGCTGTAAATGAAATCACGTTTTTTCGCTAAATCCCCATTGAAAACAACGGGCTCCGCCGCCATAAACTTTCAATGGCAAACCGCCGCCATTGGCGGCTATGGGAATCCACCGCCATAGACTTTCAATGGGGCATCGCGCCGTTGAAGTCTATGGGGTTTCTCCGCCATAGCCGGTCAATGGAAATTGGTCGCCGTTGAAGTCTATGGGAGAATTCCCGAACTTTCAAGGGGGTCCATACTCCGTCGGGTTGGTCCAAGAGGGTCAAGGATGGTTCTGCAGCCATGCCGGAGCAGTGCTTACAGGTACCCCAAACCCTGGCCCTCAGGACCCTCCGGAACCGGAGGTATGGATTCATGGTTTGTAGCTTTTCAGACTTTGTCAAATTCCTGAGCTGTTTCTGCCGCCGCCATTGGAACCTATGGCGTGACCCGCTCTCTCGGCACGACCATTCTCGGGGGTCCAGGATTCGGGGACCCGGTGGTGGTCGAGTGGGGGGAGGTCTAGGAACTAGGGGCAAAAAGAATTTTATTTCTGGGTGCCCTAGAACTGTAGATTCCCACGCACTTAACGTTGAACTTGACTAATCAGTGATCAAAGCTCTTTTTCAGAAAAAGTATCCGCTTTGCGGTTTTGCGGTTTGGATGGCAGCCAACTCGTTCCTGGAAAGCGCCGTCGAGGAATCTCCATTGAAGTCAATGAGCCCATTGACTTACAATGGGAAACCGCCGCTCCTCCTCTCGGATGCCACCTGCTGGTCTTCGAGGGAAACAGGTCCAAAACAGCAATATCCGCCATTGAAATGCATTGAGCTCTAATGGCGGCCTATGGGACTCTGCAAAATGGTGCCTGAAAAGGCGGGAAAATTACACAAAGGGCTATAATCACTAAAGAACTATTAACCCTTGCCCTCCCGGATGGATCTCAGTGTGTGTGTGATGCAGACACTGATATAACAAGATATAACAATAAAGCATGGGGACAGGGGAATATACATTTTCATGCTATAACAAGGGTTAAACCACATTTCTGGACCGCAGCCCAGTTAACCCCTTGTCTCCCTGGTGAGGTCAGGGGATGGCCAAATGGGGTGCAACCCCTTTAATACCGGGCCACCCCCTTTCTCCCTCTACAGTCTGTAATTCCAGTAACTGCGGGGCTCCAGTGTAAGACACAGGCTGCAGAAAGTTCCATGCCTTTAAACTCTGCAAATTATGCAGCTGAGAGCTGCCTAATTACTTCAGGCTGAGATTTAACCAGCTCAGCGCTAGACTCTGCAGCTACACCTGCAAAGTAATTAGGAAGTGAAACTACCCTGGCACAGTGCCCCATTTAGTTAGCACTCATAGTAATGACACAAGATTGTTCTCATGCATGTGCTCAGCAGGGAGTTATCAGAGAATGTAGCTCCGGAGCCTATTTGGACCAGCCGCACTGGTAAACTCCTGACTCCTTAGTAAACTCCCGATTCAATATCTATGGACGTTACACAGTAACAGGGTAAGGATCCCAGAGGGTTGTGTGTGTCCCCCAACATTGGTCCACCTGAGATAGGGCATTATAGACGCCACACAGGAAATTCCTAATCTAACCAATACTAAAGGAAACAAGCATGAGTACCTCCTCCAGTGAAGGAGTGAGAGCTACCAGGGGAAGAAGCACAGAGTAACCATATTATTTGCCACCAGTTAATGTCCAAAGTCAAGTCTGTAATTTGTATGGTGCACATTATAAACAGATGTGAATAAAACTCTTGTTTGTACTTGTGACAGGGTGAATAAACGTCACCAGCCCTATGCCTGGCAGACTTATCTCTAGTGCAGCAGTGAGGAGGTTAACTTTCAGCTGAGTTGATTAGTCTGATCCCAGCTGCCTCATCAAGGTGTTTTAAACCCCCCAGACTGTACACACATGCAGGCTGGCTGGTCAAGAGATAGGACTGAAATGCTGAAGTAAGATTACTGCTATAAGGTCTGTTTTCAAAGTACATGTTTGATGAACTGTCTGTGTCCTGCATGCTGAAAAGAAGCTGTCTTGTTTTTGTATGCTGAAAAGAAGCTGTCTTGTTTTTGTATGCTGAAAAAAAGCTGTTTTGTTTTTCTGTGCTGTATTTTTTAAGGCTCAATAAATAAGCCTTATCAAGAGAACCCACGTGTGGTTGCATGTTCCCTGCAACAGTACTATAAAAGTTCCTGGCACCCATCATTATTCTATCTGCATATCCACGCCCAACCTGTATGGATCCAGCAATTTCAGTGAGACAGACATCTCCGCACGTTTGCCGGGAACTGATATGGAAAACCCCCCACATACAGCAGGTGGGTTGCCTCTGCAGGAGATGCTGAAGAGGTGAATGTGACAGTAGGGGTAGATTTTGCTGCTTTTAAATAAAAGTTAAGCCCGCCATTACCCCTACCTGTCAATGATATGTTGTAGTTATTTATCTATGCACTGTTTATTGTTCCAGTCCTATATATGTTCCTCTTAAAGTTTGTAAGACAGTGATGTGTAGCTCTGTTCAAGAGTAGGGACCTGTAGGTGTTAACTCACTCTTGCAAAATGAGCTGTAATCATACCGGAGTTGGTATTTTAGGCCTGGACACTGTGATGGGATTAGGCTCAGTTTTGAGGAACCAGTGAGAGGTCGACCACCTGCTGAGTGGACTTGTTCTGCAACAAAACTTTAAGCCCCGGGGTTGTATCTGTATAGTATGACTTTGGAGGGGAATTGTGTGGACATTGTTCTGTATCTGGCTACATCCTGTGGACTATGGCAAGAAATGACCTTATTTTGGCATGCCATTTTGGGTTTCCTGCCCACATTCAACCCCAGTAATCTCATCAACTGGTTCTGGATGTGTGTGCAGAGACCAGGACTAGTGTTCCTACCCACACTAGCTGGCATCTCCCTGATTGGGACAGGGGTTTAAACACTCAATCTCCCAGCCTCAACAGAGTAATTCTGGACTTGGTATTCTTTGTGAAGGCTGTGTGCTGACAGGGAACTTGCAGAGTCCCTGTAAACGAGGAGCTGGCAGTTTCAGCAGAAGGGAACTGAGGAGACCCAGTGCAGGGGTCTGGAACATCCAGTGGAGCTGCGGTCTGTGTGTGCAGCATTGACCAGAGCTGTTTGGAGTGTAGCAATGGTGGGGAATTTAAAACTGATAGCCAAGGACTTCCTGTGACGTCACGAGGAATGGCTGCCTGAGAGACTTGCTCCAGGGCCCCTCCAATGAATAACCTAAGACACAGCATTTAAATAAACAAATCCCCCCCCCAAACCTTACAGCCCAGAACCCCAAAGACTAGCTGCGCACAGGACTCATCTTTTCCTGCGATTTGGAGTGGGCTTGCCGGCGCTCTGGGAGGCCTCCTGTGAGCCCCGACCCCCGGTGGAAGTCTCCCCCTGCCCCACACACAAAATCGGAGGAGCCGTCTGGAGAAGCGGAGCGGGAGGTAGGAGGGGCGGTGGAGCTAAGCTCCGGGTGTCCCGCGGTGCCCGGTCTGACTGTGGTGTTCGGGGAAACCCCCCTCCCCCCGTGAGCGGTGCCTGAGGCAGCCTCCCGTAGCCCCGCGAGGAAGCCTGAGCAGCATCACTCTGCTGCGGTCCCCGCGTGCCCCCCCCCGAGACAATTAATCAATAAATCTAGCTTCATACCCCATCAGGCGATCCCGGCAGGGGAGAGCACTGGGAGAGTACCCTCTCACTGAAGGTACTGCTGGTCCCACCACGTGGCTGCAGAGGAGGAAGCGGCCATCTTAAAGGAACATCTCCCCTTAAAGGGGTACAAGGCTGCCTGTCCCAATTGCCAAGAATTTGGCCCTGCTGCCTGAGCCTCAGAGTGCCACAACCCTCCATCCTCCGTGAATGGACGGGTAAAAGGAGAGCTCCCGACACCCTCCCCAGAACGCTATTAGAACAGCACTCCAAACCGAATGAATTTCCCCCAAAAGTGTCTAACAGCCTCCCTAAGGTACCCAGGAATGACGGGGAGGAACCAAAGGAAATCGCAGAACCCCGTAACTAAGTTCTTCCACCCAGCACAGAGACAGATGGAGCTGGCAGCAAGCATCCAAGATGGCGACGAAGAACACGAGGACGCCGCGGAGGCGGCCGATATGCCCCAGCACAGTCCTGCACAACAGCAAGAGCTCAACCCGGCTTTCTTTGAAGCCCTACTCCTCAGAATGCGGAAAGGTTTCACTCAAGACCTCGAGAAGGTTTTAAGGGACATTAGAGAAGATGTGAATAAATTGAACTCACGGGCAGACGAAGTGGAGGTGAAAATGGCAACGATAGCAGATTCCCACTCAAACTTGGAGGATGAGATGGCGCGAATGGGCCACGAAATTGCCGAGCTAAAATCCACCATTGAAGATCACGAAAATAGGGACCGCAGGCAGAACCTGCGGTTCAGAGGTATCCCCGAGACGGTCCCCCCAGAATCACTACCAACTTACCTCAAAAACGTCTTCTTAAAGCTGGTACCTGACCTCACAGAACACGAGCTCCAACTCGACAGGGCGCACAGAGCCCTTGGCCCTAAATCGTCAGACCCAAAGTGCCCAAGGGATGTCATTATGAAGTTCCACACATACACGGCGAAAGAAAAGATCTCTGCAGCTGCGAGAAGGGACGACGGCATCAAAATGGATACTTACACGATTCAAGTATTCAACGACCTCTCCAGATGGACCGTCCTGAAAAGACAAGGGATGAAACCCCTCATGGCAATTCTCAGGGATCGCGGAATCCCCTACCACTGGGGCTTCCCCTTCAAGCTCGTTGTCCCGAGGAACGGGCGGTTCTTCACCATCACCGATCCTGACGACATCAAGGAGTTCCTCGAGGCGATAGGAGTCCCCAGCCGAAGAGACCGGGAGAGAGAGAGAAGCCCCCCCAGAGCACTACGAGCAGACCCGGCGGAAACACCAAGAGCGTCGGAACGAATCGCCAGACAAAAGACCCAGGGAGCAACAAAGCCTGCCTCGCAAGAACAAGATGGCTGACCCGCGTGCTTCAACCAAACCTCCATACCACACTGACCTCTCGCCCCACTTAGTCTATCCCTCCAGCACTACCCTCTCTCAACCCTCCTTACCACAAGCACTGGGAATTTCCCCCATCCCCCCCTAGAACCCAGTCCCCCCCGCCCCCCCCACTCTCCCCCCCCCAAGCCTCCCCTTCCCCCCACTCCCTATTGCCCTCCCCCCCCACCCCTCACTCCCCCCCCCCACACCTCACTCCCCCCCCCTCACACCTCACTCCCCCCCCCTCCCCTATCCTTACCTTGTCCGACCCGAGCCGAGCCGTCCGGAGCCCCAGCACAAGCCAGCAGATGACGGGCCTATCTCCGCTGAGATAGCAAAGTAGATTCAGCCGCCAACGGGCCCACCATGGGACGGGGAGAAGTCGCTAACGTCATCAGCTCCGAGGAACGAGTCCCAAGATCAGGACGGCAAGGCCCGCACGTGCGCAATGGCGCAATTCCACCGAGGGGGGGAAAAAAGGAGAAAAAAAAAGAGAAAAAAAAGCCCCCCCCCCTACCTCCCCCCCTCATACTATTTCTCCCCCCCGGCCATTCATCCCGAAAGCCAGGAGACTCAGCACCGAGGCGCCCCCGCGCGGACAGGGCCGCCGGCCCCCTGAACTCCTTTTGGTCAAGGGAATCCTCCCCCTCTCCTCCCTCCCAAGCTGAAACCACCAAGAGACAGGTCGTATGAAAATAACACCCTCACCTCCTCCCCCCCCACTCCCCCCCACGACAACCCCTAAAGGTACCGTGGATGTTCACCCAAGCGCCCCTCCCCCCCTGTCCCCCCCCCCCCGATACACCTGGGACCCTAGAACTGCTGAGGCCCCGATCAATGGCAAGAACTCAATTAACCCCTCATGGGGTCGCGAACTGCCGCATATAGGAGATGCCCTAACAATGTGATATGCAAACCCAAATGTGTGACCAGATGTCTCCCCTTGCACCCCCCCCGCCCCCTGAAAGAACAGAATTCGCAACCGATATAATGCCTAGTAATGGGCGACAAAGACCCACAGTTGGTTAAAGAATGAGTAATAAACACTCATAGCAAGGGTTTACAGCATTCACAAACGGCCAAAAAGATTTCCCATAAGTTGGAAAATTTACCTACGCCTAGAGAGATAAGCCATCTCCCCCCCCCCACCTACCCCCCTCCCTTGCCTTCCCCCCCCCCTCCTACTCCCCCCGGTTCCCCTATCAGGATAAGCATTCAGAGCAACGGGCTCTTAAATACAGCATATGCACACCCATACCCGGTCAAAATGTATTTCTCAAATATTGTGAGATTAAAGTTCCTCTCTGACAGAAATCTGTAACCCCCAAAAACACAACGTAAAAACCTGGGTTTTTTTTTTTGTTTTTTTTTCTGGTATGGCACACGCTGCACAAGGGACAATACACTAACCCCCAAGTTTCCTTCCCAATACCACCCCCCTCCAACCTCCTTCCCCCCCCCCGACTAACATGCCGCACAGAGAACCGATCTCTTTAAAGTTCCCTATGACCCCCCTTAGCTTATCTAGAGAAATAACGAGGGAATGAGAGTCTGGAGATAAACATGGTTGTGATTTTCCTTTCTGCGCTTACCTGTGTCTAGCAATGTAACCCAGTAGTCTGTATAGTGCACTGCAGTGAAATGTGTAGATGAAATGGAACAGGTCATTAAACCCCAAGCTCTCCCCTCCCCCCCCTCCAACCCCTCCCCCCCTCCCCCCCTACCCCCCACCACCCCCCACCCAGCCCGCCTACTCCACATCCTCTCCCCCCTCCCTTCTCCCCCTCCCCCCCCACACTCCTCCTCTTCCCCCCTACCCCCATCACCCCCCACCCAGCCTGCCTACTTCACAGCCTTTCCCCCCTCCCTCCACTCCCCCCCCCTACCCCACCCCCTCCTCTCCCCCCCTCCCCCCTACCCTGCCCCCCCCTTCCCCTCTCACACAATAGCCCAAGAATTTGCAAAATATTATACAGATCTCTACAATCTCCACCCCCCCAACCAAGACCCAGTAGACGTAGACTATATCTCGCAATTTTTAGCAAGATGTAATCTACCATCTCTCACGGAAGAGGAACTCAAAGCCCTAAATGGTAAGATCACCCAGGAGGAATTGGCACAAGCCATAAGCACCCTTAAGATAGCCAAAACCCCTGGTCCA
Organism: Ascaphus truei; assembly: GCF_040206685.1. Taxonomy (NCBI): domain Eukaryota; kingdom Metazoa; phylum Chordata; class Amphibia; order Anura; family Ascaphidae; genus Ascaphus; species Ascaphus truei. The sequence continues at coordinate 230,398,253 of NC_134486.1, read as the reverse complement.
GACGGTTTCTCAAACGCCTATTATAAAAAATTTAGCATGCCGCTCTCCCCCTTTCTACTCGATATGTTCAACTCTTTCCTAGAAGGAGCCCCGATCCCAGGCACAATTACGGCTGCCAACCTAGCAATTATACACAAGGAAGGAAGGGACCCGCTGCAATGCGGTAGCTACAGACCAATCTCCCTGCTTAACACAGACCTGAAACTCTTTAGCAAGATCCTAGCAAACCGGTTAAACCCTATTCTCCCCAGACTAATTCATATAGACCAAGTGGGATTTGTGTCAGGAAGACAGGCCACTGACAACACCCGCAAGATTATTAATATCATTGACCACGTGCATCTCAACAAACTCCAAGCCATGATCCTCAGTCTAGATGCCGAGAAGGCCTTTGATCGGATCAAATGGACCTTCCTAGACAAAACCCTGCTCAAATTCGGCTTCTCAGGCCCGTTTCTAGAGGGGGTCAGAGCACTCTACCAGAACCCCACGGCATACTTAAAATTACCAGGAGGACAATCCAGTCCGATCCACATTAGAAACGGAACCAGACAGGGCTGCCCCCTATCCCCCTTGCTATTCGCAATATCAATAGAACCACTGGCGGCCCAAGTTAGAGCAGACCCGAACATCACAGGTGTAACTATAGCTGACAAAAACTACAAAATATCCCTTTTCGCGGACGACGTCATTCTGACCCTAGCTAACCCACATATCTCCCTGCCGAATCTCCACAAATTATTAGATGAATTTAGTCAGGCCTCAGACTACAAGATAAACAGGGACAAATCTGAGGCACTGAATATATCCCTCCCCAAAGCCACATGGAAACTTCTCCAATCAAACTACAAATATAGATGGAACTTGTCCCATATAAAATACCTAGGAATAAAAATCACTAAAAAGTACTCCATGCTATATAAAACAAACTATCCCCCCCTATTTAGTCAAATCAAAAGAGACCTAGAGACATGGAATACATACCAGATCTCCTGGTTCGGCAGAATCGTCTCCGCTAAAATGAATATCCTTCCCTGACTGTTATACTATTTCCAAACCCTTCCAATCCCAATACCGTTAGCCGACCTAAAAGATATTCAAAAGTAAATAATGCAATTTATATGGAAGTATCGGAAACCCCGAGTCCCGAGGTCAGTGCTCTTAGCAGCTAAAACGAGGGGTGGACTAGGAGTACCAGATGTGGTCAGATATTACCACGCGACCCAGCTCAGACAAGCAGTAGTCTGGAACAGCCCCCCGAGTACAACCTGCTGGTTAGAAATGGAGGCTAGCTATATATCCCCTCTCCCCCTCCCTATATTGCTATGGTCCCCAGAATATAAAGGAAAACCTCCCCAGAAATTTGAGTTAGGAGCAATGAAATGCACGTGGTCTATCTGGTCCAAAAACAGAGGGAAATATGGCCTAACTTCTCCCCCCTCCCAACTCACCCCCATACTTGGGAACCCTGAATTCCCTCCGGGATGCACCCAAGCCCAAATCGGTCTATTTCAGGACCTTCATATTAGCACGGTAGCGGATCTGCTGGAGAATAATGAAGCTCTGTCCTTCCAGGAGCTCAAAAACAAATTAGCGGCCCCCCACCTCCCCATTTTTGCATTCCTACAGCTACGACACTTTCTCAGAGCTCTGTCCGTGTCCTCAAAATTCCCCCCCATAACCAAATTTGAGTCCCTCTGCCAAGTGAGAGAATACCAGAAGGGACTAATTACGTCAATTTACAGAATAATCGAAAACTCCCTCCCCTCGCCCACACATGCCTATATGCAAAAATGGTGTATAGACCTGGGCGTACCCCTAGACCTCGAGGAGTGGGAGGACATCTGGGAGGCAGCCCCCAAAACTTCAATCTGCACAGTAACAAAAGAAAACATATACAAAATACTATTTCAATGGTACCTGACCCCGAGTAGATTGAGCCAGATCTTCCCCGGCGCATCGGACCTGTGCTGGAGGGGATGTGGACAGAAAGGGGACATGGCCCACATATGGTGGACATGCCCCGAAATCCAGAAATTCTGGACTAGAATCCAGAGCTTGCTAGACGAGACCCTGGGCCTGGAGGTCCCGCTGGACCCTCTGACATACGTGCTGGGCAGCCCAATGGAGGACATCCCGGCCCCCGAGGCCAGACTGATGTCGGCCATACTCACGGCCGCGAGATGTACAGTTGCAGCAGCCTGGAAACAACTGAAAGCACCCTCACGAAGGACAGTAGTAAACAGAATAAACCTAGTCATGAGCATGGAAAGGCTAACAGCAATGCTCAGGCAAAAAATGCCACAATTCCACAACACCTGGGAACCATGGATAAGTCTAGGAATCTCGACACCAGACTAGACCCAATTACAAAAAATAACCCATCTCCCCTCACTTACCCCCCGGCACTGACAATAAGAGAGGAACTCCCTAACGCCTCCCCCCCCCTCCTCCGACCCTCCCCGAAACCTGCCCCCCCCCCAACCCATCTTTTGTCGTTCCCATCTATCCCCCCCCAACCTGAATCTCCCCCTACCCATCTCTTTTTTGACACAAAACTGAGAAAAGGCTTTATTGAGACTGTCTCCATAGAACACAACCAAGTCAACTTAATCCTATCCGATTGTTAAATACTGTACTGATTGTAACCCCTGAATGTACCAACTTTTATCTGTCTCCAATAAAGGAAAAAAGATTTAAAAAAAAAAAAAAAAAAACTGATAGCCAAATAAGAGCAAGATAGTGCTGCCTACATTACCAAGGATAGCGGAGCAAGTTTGGAATGTGTATTGGGGTAAGCTTCTGGATAGAGGTTCTCGCAACTAGGACTTTAGGTTGTTCCCCCAGTTCCCCCAGTTGGGTGAGTTTGTGTGTGTGTTTTATGTACTGGAGGAAACCTTTTCCAATAAATTCACTTTTGTTCAACTCTGCAGTTCTTCCTAGTGCACTGATCCCTGGTGTGTAATTGTCCTGGTCTCCCATGACAGTGAAGACCACCCAAGATGTTCACATCAGAAAGGACGGGAGCACGGCCCCCATGATGTCCCATAAAGAGGAAAAAGCCACTGATTCTTCTCCGGAAGAAGTACCTGTGGAAGCAACGATGCCGGAGATGAAATAGAACGTCTCAGCGGTTTCGCATAGCTATGCCCAGCTGGCACCAACCCAGCACCCTGAAAAGGTGTGAGAGACCGAGCAATGCCATGTATATATCTCATCTGATGTCACGCGGCTGCAGTTAGGTTTGCAGCTTCACTCTCTCATAGAGCCTGGAGGCTGGGAGGACACTGCTCCCTAGGATCCAGTTCGGGGTAGACGGCCCCCTCACGTGTTGCAGCATCTGAGGATCTATTGGGATGCTGTCCCCATCTGACAGTTAAGGACTCAATGTTATCTCTGTGTTATTTGAAGTTGGTAACTGTCTTACCCAGCCAACATTGCAGATAGGTATATGCATGTGAGTTAGACTCTTGACAGAAGTAGATGTTTGTTTTTATGATTTCCTTTGTTTCTTAAAGTGACGGTGTTTAAAATGTTTAGTGTCACTAATGGAAAATAAACCGCTGAAGGTTGAGGGCTGAGTGCCCCTTGTGTGTATACACGTGTTTGTCTCCCTTTTCTGAAAACTAAACGCTAGAAGACTGTGTTGCGAAGAGCCTGGGCAAACGGCAGCGCTACATAAAGGGAGCCGTTTGTCACATAATATAAACTTAACTGCCCACCAATTAGCTTCTTTGCTATCTTCACTATGCGCAAAGGGTGGTGAGTACTATACAAAAGCCAAAAGCTAATCCTATTACTCACACGTTTTAGTCCTTTGCCCAGCATAATTTAATGCTCACAACATAGGGGATTATTGATTAAACGGTGATATTGCTGATCGGGGCACTATTGTACGGGAACTCTCATTGAAGTCAATGAATTTAAGTCATTGAAGTCAATGAAAGTTTCACACTATCGCAGTTTACTGAATAACCCCCGTAGATGCACAAAATTAACGCAAAACAATCTGCTTTAAATGTAAATAGTCTCCAAATGTAAAACTGCAAATATATAGAAAGTTATTATGAATCCAAGGGACCTCTTCTAGTAGCTCCGAAGTTGTGATTGCCAAACTGCACATTCAGAAGTCGCGGAATGAAATGTGTGAAAAACTCTATTCTCTATTGCAAGTCACATCATTTAAACAGTGTCTTTAAAAAAATATATATGGTGTGTGCATAGTGCCACACACAGAGAGAATTTCCATATATGGTGCACACCTACCAGGAATAAGGATTTTGACTAAATGGTTATAAATCAATAAAATAACTTTTAATATATCACTGTACATACATGTACCATAAAATAAAAAGAATAAATTAACACTAACACTGATTTAAAGTTTAAATACTATATTCACCTGTACTCCAAATGAGTGAATGTGAGTGTTGTTATTAAAACCTAAAAGGATACCCCCACAGGCGGACAGTATGACTTCTAACTGGGAATATTTAATATAGCCCAGTGTATAGCAGCTCTTTTTCAATGACAATCCCTGAATGGATACCTAGAGCGCAACACCATCTGTGGAAGCTCAAATGATTGGTATCAGTCTAGGTATCAGTGACATGAAACAGCAGGGGAAATTATGCAAGAGCACTGTAGAGTGCTGTTGGCTGCCTGATATACAGCCTAGGAAGGCTGTATGTATATCCCAGAAAGCCTTGTGGTCAATAAAAGGGGGGCAACTTTAAGTATTTCAGAACTCTAGTTTAGATGGGGTCCACAGAATTTTTATTGATTAAATACTGTATATATATATATATACATATCAGGACATAATAACAATCATCTGTTCCTTAGCATGTCTTAAAATGAGCTAAATACAACCTCAGATGAACAACAACATATGACATATTACACTGTGTCATGATTTATTTAACAAAATAAAGCCAAAATGGAGAAGCCATGTGTGAAAAACTAAGTACACCTCATGATTCAATAGCTTGTAGAACCACCTTTAGCAGCAATAATTTGAAGTAATCGTTTTCTGTGTGACTTTATCAGTCTCTCACATCATTGTGGAGGAATTTTGGCCCACTCTTCTTTACAACGTTGCTTCAGTTCATTGAGGTTTGTGGGCATTTGTTTATGCACAGCTCTCTTAAGGTCTCGGCACAGCATTTCAATACTTTGACTGGGCCATTTCAACACCTTGATTCTTTTCTTTTTCAGCCATTCATTGTAGATTTGCTGGTGTGCTTGGGATCATTGTCCTGTTGCATGACCCAATTTTGGCCAAGCTTTAGCTGTCGGACAGATGGCCTCACATTTGACTCTAGCATACTTTGGTATACAGAGGAGTTCATGGTCGACTCAATGATTGCAAAGATCCCAGGTCCTGTGGCTGCAAAACAAGCCCAAATCATCACCCCTCCGCCACCATGCTTAACAGTTGTTATGAGGTGTTTGTGCTGATATGCTGTGTTTGTTTTTCGCCAAATGTGGCGCTGTGCATTATGGCCAAACATCTCCACTTTGGTCTCGTCTGTCCAAAGGACATTGTTCCAGAAGTCTTTTGGTTTGTTCAGATGCAACTTTGCAAACCTAAACTGTGCTGCCATGTTCTTTTTAGAGAGAAGAGGCTTTCTCCTGGCAACCCTTCCAAACAAACCATACTTGTTCAGTCTTTTTCTAATTGTACTGTCATGAACTTTAACAATTTCTCTGAGCATTGCATGGTCGGACCTTGGGGTGAATTTGCTGGGACGTCCACTCCTGGGAAGATTGGCAGCTGTCTTGAATGTTTTCCATTTTTGAATAATCTTTCTCACTGTAGAATGATGGACTTTAAATTGTTTGGAAATTTCCTTATAACCCTTCCCAGATTGATGGGCAGCAACCATTGCTTCTCTAAGATCATTGCAGATGTCTTTCCTCCTTGGCATTGTGCTAACACACACCTGAATGCTCCAGACCAGCAAACTGCTAAAACTTCGGCTTTTATAGAGGTGGTCACATTTGCTGATGATCAATTAATCAAGGGCATTTGATTAGCAGCACCTGTCTGCTACTTAGCATCTTAATTCCTATGGAAGCAGTAAGGGTGTACTTAGTTTTTCACACATAGCTTCTCCATTTTGGCTTTATTTTTGTTAAATAAATCATGACTCGGTGTAATATGTCATGTGTTGTTGTTCATCTGAGGTTGTATTTACCTAATTTTAAGACCTGCTAAGGAACAGATGATTGTTATTATATCCTGATGTGTAAAACCATAGAATTCAAAGAGGGCGTACTTTATTTTTCACACAACTGTTGATGACATCTTGCTATTGTGGAACGGCACAGAGACTTGTCTAAAGAATTTTATTGATACACTAAATATCAACAAGTTTAATTTAAGACTCACATATCAATTCAGTCTGAAAATTATTGACTTTCTTGACCTCACCATCAGCAAGAACGAGGACGGTAGACTTGAGAGTACTATCTTCCGCAAACCTACTTCCACAAATAGTTTATTAATGGCTAACAGTCACCCCCAGTACATATGATCAACAGTATCGCAACCGGACAATTCTTACGTTTGTGACGTAACTGCTCGAGTACCAATGAGGTAGATAGGTGAGAGAAAGAACCCAATTTAGCACTCAGGTTCACTCTCTAAAGATAAGTGAATGGTTTAAAACATAATCTTTATTAATAACAGTATATATTAAAAAATGGTTGATAGAACGACGTACTGAAGGTAGGTAGATCCTGAATAAAATAGCCGTGTTGGCTCCGGATCAGACTCATAAGTGTTCCAGAGGGTTTTAATAAACTGCTGGTAACATATTAGCACAGAATTCCTGATGTGGACCTGTGTAGTGAGTGAATACTCCAGGTGTGTCCGGGTATGTGCTGAGACTATAAGTCACAACGCTGGTATCTATATCCTGGTAGGTAATAGTAAATGTGACTTATAGCAACTAACATACATAAAGAGCAAATAAACTATGTACATCAGTTGTAATAAATTCAATCAGTTAAGCTCCCCTGTGTAGGTCTGTATACCCATATAAGTGTCAGGATGACCTTAGGTAACCCACTGAGTGTAATGTCCAGGGGTGTGTTGACCTATAGTAACCTGCGTTATGCTTGTCAGAGGTAGGTATCCTGACTATATAACCTGGGGGGGTCGATGAGGTCCCAGTGAGGGAGACACTAATAATGGGAGACAGACTTATACCATGAGCTTATATCAGAGGGCTAGATACTGGCAAAAACTGAATGATAAACCTCATTGATGCTGTGCAGAGTGACAAACACAGCAAGGCAGCTACAGTATTGCTGCAAGTGAGGTTCCTCAGGACATAATCATATCGGAGCACTGTCCCTGTATACACTGCTAAACGAGGCTAAGAGTGACCATCGGGGCACTTATATCCTATGTATATCTGCACGAACAGACTGCCGCATCAACTCGCGGTGTTAGTAAATCATGCGGAGGCAGTGACTGATCTGCGCGTGCACGTGTATGGAAGGAGCCGACGCGCGCGTTTCGCGAGAGGCTTTCTCAAGGCGAATGGTGAGTATCACTTTTATACTATTTATCACTATGATACTCACCATTCGCCTTGAGAAAGCCTCTCGCGAAACGCGCGCGTTCATTGAGGTTTGTGGGCTTTCTCAAGGCGAATGGTGAGTATCACTTTTATACTATTTATCACTATGATACTCACCATTCGCCTTGAGAAAGCCTCTCGCGAAACGCGCGCGTCGGCTCCTTCCATACACGTGCACGCGCAGATCAGTCACTGCCTCCGCATGATTTACTAACACCGCGAGTTGATGCGGCAGTCTGTTCGTGCAGATATACATAGGATATAAGTGCCCCGATGGTCACTCTTAGCCTCGTTTAGCAGTGTATACAGGGACAGTGCTCCGATATGATTATGTCCTGAGGAACCTCACTTGCAGCAATACTGTAGCTGCCTTGCTGTGTTTGTCACTCTGCACAGCATCAATGAGGTTTATCATTCAGTTTTTGCCAGTATCTAGCCCTCTGATATAAGCTTATGGTATAAGTCTGTCTCCCATTATTAGTGTCTCCCTCACTGGGACCTCATCGACCCCCCCAGGTTATATAGTCAGGATACCTACCTCTGACAAGCATAACGCAGGTTACTATAGGTCAACACACCCCTGGACATTACACTCAGTGGGTTACCTAAGGTCATCCTGACACTTATATGGGTATACAGACCTACACAGGGGAGCTTAACTGATTGAATTTATTACAACTGATGTACATAGTTTATTTGCTCTTTATGTATGTTAGTTGCTATAAGTCACATTTAATATTACCTACCAGGATATAGATACCAGCGTTGTGACTTATAGTCTCAGCACATACCCGGACACACCTGGAGTATTCACTCACTACACAGGTCCACATCAGGAATTCTGTGCTAATATGTTTCCAGCAGTTTATTAAAACCCTCTGGTACACTTATGAGTCTTATCCGGAGCCAACACGGCTATTTTATTCAGGATCTACCTACCTTCAGTACGTCGTTCTATCAACCATTTTTTAATATATACTGTTATTAATAAAGATTATGTTTTAAACCATTCACTTATCTTCAGAGAGTGAACCTGAGTGCTAAATTGGGTTCTTTCTCTCACCTATCTACTACTGTATACACCCAAAGCACCGTTCACAATACCATTCATTCATTTGTGGCTGCAGCAGGGGCTCCCCTATTATCCCCAATCCGAGTACCAATGAGTTCATGTCACAATCAAAAGATATTATCAGCTGTTTTTTGGAATGAGGGCATAGCAAACAAGTGGTTAAGAAAGCATACATTTACATTTGGGTTTGAGCGATATTTGACCATTAGTTATTACGGGAATCAGGGAGAGACAGACTGGGCTGGGACTTTGGAGGTTGTTGACATTGTTGTGAATTTGTTTTGCAATTTCTGAGTGAGTAATCTTTAGTTCTTCTATTTTTGTTTCAAATTGTTTGGTCTTGTCATTGTAAAAATGTCATTGTGTGTCTATATTTTTATTTTGTTCTCTCACTGTTTTCTGTGTATATTTGGGAGGAGTAGGAGTGAGCGTGAGAGGAGTAGAGGTGTGAGGAGAAGAGGTGCGGGGGAGGTCGGCAGGCCTAGACGGGAGTCAAGCAGGGGCTCCCGAGATCAGGGGCAGCAAGAGGGCTCTGGGAGTAGTGCTCAGGAAGAGAGAGAAAGTCAACAGCACACACCTGAAGCCTCAGAAGTAGAGGCTACGGCAGTGGAGGTGCTTCTTGCAGCACGTAGGCGCTATGTGGAAGGGGTGCAGAACATCCGCTTTTCCGCAGAGGAGAATGAAGTCCTGGTGGAGCAGGTGGTCAGGCGCTATGATCGGCTGTTTGGTTGCTTAGCAAGTAAGAACGCCAATAACAGAAGTACAGTGTCCCAAATAAGAAGGACATAAAATAAGATTAACATGTAGCATACATTTTCACACTCCAATTTATATGCCAAATATACATCCTGTAGCTCATGGGGGTTACAAATATTTAACACTTAGGAGACAGCACATTTTTGGAAGCCCCCCCATAATAAATATACTAAGGGGGGCTGTAGCCCTCCCCTCCCCTCTTGTTGTATGTGCGCCACAGATACTCACACTATCTGTAAGACACATTGACACATGCTAGAATAGTTATCGCATTTCCACACCATAAACATTTCACAGTCTACACCTACAGTAACCTATAGTAACAGTATTTTCACATTTGCTCTCCTATCTGCTGCCAGGACTAAAAGCACAGATAAAAACCGTATGTGGCAAGAGTTCTGCAATGCGTTCTTCTTTGTTGGAGTAACACTAAGGTTCCCATAGAAATACAAGAAGTGGCTCTCAGACCTGAAGAGGAAGGTGCGGCAGAAAGAAGCCAACAACCATCACCCTGCCTCCAGGACCCCAATGGAGGAGCGGCTAAGCTCCTTCTTCAGCCCAGAGGGAATTTTCGGGTTACTGGGTAATGGACATCGGGCACAGCGAGTCTGAGCCTGAACAAGGCGAGTACTATGACATGAATCAAGGTACTAAAATGTTATGGCCCAATACCATGATTCAAAGTTGTGGATCAACAGAATGTTCAATGATGTACAGTACAGTACTGCGGCATCACCTACAAACTCATCATATCATAAGACATTCAAATGTGTATGTGAACATTTAGCCAGGAGAGCACCTACATTAACATACATTTTCTGGGAAATTATACAAGCATTAATATTGCACTGGATGCAGTAGGACTACACAATACATTTTTAAGATGCAATACGATCATGTCAGGAAGAGAGTGTGCAACAAAATTGCAGGGTACGGTCAGGGCCGTTTTAAGACCTTCGTAGGCCCTAGGCACTTTTATTTCTAGAGGCCTGTGTGTCCGATATTTGTACTCATTTTTATGCTAATGTCAGCGTTTGCTTGTTTCTTTCGATACTAGCTATATTTGGCATCGATACTTTTGTTTCGATATTTAAAGGTATCGATACTTCGAAGGCATTTTAAATTAAAATTTGCTGTTTTCTCTTATTTTGTGATTTTTTTTTGTTTAGGTATTTTTCCAAGTGAAATATTGTAGGCCCTAAAAGGTTCGTAGGCCCTAAAAGGTTCGTAGGCCCTAAAAGGTTGGTAGGCCCTAAAAGGTTGGTAGGCCCTAAAAGGTTCATAGGCTCTAAAAGGTCCGTAGGCCTTAAAAGGTCTGTAGGCCCTAAAAGGTTCATAGGCCCTAAAAGGTCCGTAGGCCTTAAAAGGTCTGTAGGCCCTAAAAGTTCCGTAGGCCCTAAAAGGTCCGTAGGCCCTAAAAGGTCCGTAGGCCCTTAAAGGTCCGTAGGCCCTAGGCACGTGCCTAGTCGGCCTAATGTATAAAGCGGCCCTGGGTACGGTTGCAGTCAGTGTGCTCACTTATGAAAAAACAATAACATATATAGTTATTGCTTACTGACATGTGTAACGTTAATGGTCAGTGTCGTGCTCATGGGAACACAACATTTTTAGAATGAGAAGCTTTAAACACGCATTTTTCAAAAATACTTACTAACGGGTGTGCTATAGTTTTAAAGTCTCACATTACACTGTCATTTTGGACAATGTAAGTCTTTGCACACCTGAAGGAATCGTGTCCTTACATTTAGGAACAATACATGTTTAGATGCAATGGACACACAAGTAGTTGTATTATATTACTGGTAATGCTGTCGTCACATACGAACATCTAAATGGCAATATTCTTATCTTAAATCTTACCTGTACACAAGGCCATCAGCATCCGTGCAGGTGGCTGAACTGGCTGTGCCACCCTCTATGGCACAATTTCTATCAGAAGTGAGGATGCCAGCTGGGGCACCTGAGATGTCAGTTGGGGCAACATATGCCTGTACAGGCAAGGATTCAGCGTGGCACTGGCACCAAGGTTGGTCAGAGCAACTGCGCCAAAGTCGTTACATGCGCCTTAGGCTCCAGGACTCTTCTGCGTTATGCAGCAGGCCATTGAGTTCATGCACCCGGCTTCCATTGTGCCAACCACTATTTTGGCTTCCAGCAGCTCTTCTGAACCCCCTTTGCACATTGTCCTCATATCGGCGATCTAGTCAATGTGGAGAGCGACATGATCAAGCAAGGCAACAGTTAAAAGTTTTAACATTGTATCATTATAAAGTTTTACAAAACGTTTTGCAGGCACATTTCTTAACATGTTTATTCATGTTGTACAAAATCTAAATTAATTATATCTACGTAAATGAAGCATTCTAGGCCATTGGTGTAGCATGCTGTCAAAACACTGTACTATACGTTTTCTTCTCTTTACCAAAGTTACAAGTAATACTTTCGCACATATGAGCAATGGGAACAAAAACATCATTCATTGCCCATACAATTATTGGACAGAAAATAATAGTCCATGACTATTTTCATACATGTCATACTTACTGTGGAGAAGAATGAATCAAGAGGCTGAAAGAGTTCCAGAAGGTAAAGCACATTCACAAATACCATGCCAACATCAAAACATTAACTAACAATATTCATTCTCCAACACACCAATCAGAACTCACTTATTCCTCCCTCTTTTCTTTCTCCCCCCTCCATATCCCACCCTCTCTTCTCCCTCTCTCGCTTCCTTTTCTCTCTCTTCCTTTTCTCTCTTTCTTCGTCTCTGTCTCTCACCCTTTCTTCTCTCTTCCCCCTCTCACTCATCCCACCATCCACTCTTCCACCCTCCACTCTTCCCACCGTCTCACACTCTTCCCTACTATCACTTTCTCTCTTTTCTTGCCCCCTCTTTTCTCTCACCCCTCTCTTGCATTCTCTCTCCCCTCCTCTTTTCCCCTCTCTCTCTATCTCTTCGCTTCACCCTCCTCTTTTCCTTCTCTCTTCCCCCTCCGTCTCTCTTCTCCCCTCTTTCGCTCTCTTCCATCCTTGTCTCTCGATCACTCTCTCTTTCTTCTCTCTTCTCTATTTTTCATCTCTCTTCCTTCTCTCTCTCTTCCCCCTCTTTTTTTTCTGTCTCTCCCCACCCTCTCCTCTCTCTTCCTTCAATCTCCCCTGTCTCTTCCTTCTCTTTGTTCTCTCTTTACTTCTCTCCATCAATCCCCTATCTTCCCCCTCTCTCTTCCTTCCTTATCTATCACTTCTTCCTCTCTTTCCCCCTCTCTGTCTTCCCCCTTTCTGTCTTCCCCCTCTCCCCCCCCTCTCTCTCTCTCTTCCTTTCTCTCTCTTCCACCTCTCTCTCCTTTCTTGCTCTCTCCCTATCTCTATTAATCTCTCTCTTCTCTCTCTCCCCCTCTCTCTTTCTTCTCTCTCCCCTCTCTCACTCTCTTACCCCTCTCTTCCTTCACTCTCCCCCTCTCTCTTCCTTCCTTCTCTCTCTCTCTTCCTCTCTCTCTCTCTCTCTCTCTCTCTCTCTCTCTCTCTCTCTCTCTCTCTCTCTCTCTCTCTCTCACTTTCTCTTCCTTCTCTCTCTCACTTTCTCCCCATTCTCTCCCCCTGCCCTATCTCCCCATTCTCTCCCCCTCTCTTTCTCTCCCTCTCTTTTCCCCCTCTCTGTCTTCCCCCTCTCTTTCTTCTCTGTCTCTTCCACCTCTCTCTCCCTTCACACTCTCCCCAATCTCTTCCTTCTTTCTTCCCCATCTCTCTCTTCCCCATCTCTCCCTTCCTTCTCTCTTCCACTCTCTTGCTTTATTACCCCTTCTCTTTCTGACTGCTCTCTCTCTTATCTCCCTCTCTCTCTTCCCACCCACCCTCTCTATCTTCTCTCTCTCTCTTTCCACCTCTCTCTTCATTATCTCCCTCTCTCCCTTTCCCTGCTTTCTGTCATGCTTCTCTTTCACTCTTCACACTGTTTCTTCTCCTCCTCTCTCTCTTCATTCTCTCTCCCTCTTCCCCCTCTCTTCCTTTTCTCTCTCCTGTCTATCTCTTCCCCCCTCTCTCTTTCTTCTCTCCTGGAGGCCGCGAACTCAGGGAGCAAATGGCAATGGGGCATCAAAGGGTACAGTCCATCACCAGCCTGGCAAATCAAATGGCCATATTGCAGCAGGCTATTGAGGTCATGCACCTTCGCTACCATTTAAGCACACGGGCCACATCATTTTCCACTGGCAATCCAAGGTTAGCAATATGGGTGGGGGGGAGGGGGGCAGGTTAGTGGGCTTCAGACAATAAATAAGATGAAACATCAGACTTTGACATTCGAGCTTTCTCTTGGGGACCCTGCTGGCCATATTTGAAGTCCATGGGCATATACTGTGAAAAGTTTTTTTGGTTGGCAAAATGAAGTAAATATTTATATATATGGAATGGGGGGGAATTCACTTATCAGATTGACAACCTCCCTTTAAATATCAAATGATGGCTCAAGGAAGATGCATATTTAATTGTTACTCAGTCCAAACTGAATTAATTTAAAAACAAATGATACAAAATTGGACAATCTTATATTTATTAACTGGTTATAGGGAGTAAAATAATGCCCTGGGGAGGCTGTGGGTAGGAGAAAGCAATTTGACCGAGGTCACACAAAGAAAGTCATGCACAAATGCTAAAAAGTGGCACAAATTCCACAACGACAGAAAATTGCTTTAACACTTTGCTGACATTTTCCCAGTGTGATTTTTAGAAAGGTTTATCGTCCTTTTTTAATTCTAGTCTGCTACCTTCTACATCAGCAGCTTGTTAATTGCATGCCAATAAATGCAAATGAACAATAGGGGTGTGTCTTATACACACCCCTAATGACACTGAGTTTGAATTAGGGGAACCTGGTTCAATTCCCAGTCACAGCTCCATGTGACTTTGGGCAAATCACTGTATCTCCCTGTGCCTCAGGCCCGAAAAACATAGATTGTAAGCTCATCTGGGCAGGGTCTGTGTCTGTAAAAATCCTATGTGCTGAGTACTGCGCACTATACTGTAATTGTGACGCGCTTTGAGAAAAGAGCTATATGAAATAAAATTATTATTAACTATTGGGATCCTCCCCCAGTGGAACAATTACGTGCAATTTAAAGTAATTGTGAGGAATGTTTTTTTTTTTGCTTGTTAATATAGGAGTTTGAACTACTTTTTGCCGTCGTGTATTTGGTAATCTACAAAGCAGCGGACATTTTTCAAGCTTCTTCATCACAATCAAGATGGTAAATCACATCTTCCTAAAACACTTGAAAAACAAGTGCAAGAAAATAAATGGATAGGCACCTTTGACTATAGTGTTAATAAATCCAGTGTAATAATTGCACTCAAGCGGTTCAGTGACATAGTCTGTTATATCATCCAAAAATAGGCAGTTCTCTTTTAAGCATTTTGTATTGTTGTGTTTATTTTATTCCAAGATCAAAGCAGTGGGCACCCTGATTTACTTAGGTCTATCTATGTGAAAAATGGACCACTTTCCATTCTACGTTTCCTATTTTACATCCAGTTGATGGTGTCTGAGTAATACACAAACTCTATTAGCACCATGCAGTGTTGACTGCTTTTGTAGCTTCTCCTTCATGCTCCTATTTAATATGCTCTAAAACTGTCTTCCACTTTGTAGACGATTTTATTTACATTCATTCAAACATAAGAAACCTTTCTATCTAGCTTGATATAATGCATACAATGCTACGACTATGCAGACTTGCAACTAGACAACTGACGGTCTAAATGCAACAGAAAAAGGACAGAAAAACAAACATGAAATGAATGAATGTCAACCCTTTTGCTGCTAGATGACCGGTGGTGCTGTTGGTTTTCCACGACAGGGACCAGGGACCATTGACTTGCTCTCAAATTTTAGCTCAGGATGCAATCCCAACCAACTGCCTCAAGAATCAGGTGGCCTACACACCATACATAGACGCATGCACACCAGATACACACACACATCATACAATAAGCAAGCAGAATACACATTGTGATAGAGTCACTGTCTCTATCTGCTGGAGAAGTGCAGCGAGTGTAGGTTCCAGTGTGCAGGAGGTTAAATTCCTCCTGAAGAGGCTAGCTACAGGTGTAGCTAATTAGCAGAGAAGGAAAAAGGGTTTTAAGAAGCAGGCAGGCAGCTGGATGGACGGAGAGACTGCTTTTCCCAGGGAGGGGGGAGAGAGATCGACTTCTCCCCAGCCAGGACGAAGCTGGCTGGCACAGTCCCCTAGGCTTGCTGGATGTTGGTCACAGAGCCTGCAGGGAAGGCCTGGGTTACACACCTAGGAAGTAAGGACATGAATCTGCTGTGGATGCAGGTCTGTCCTATCCAGGACTTTGGATCCAGAGGGATTTCCTGGACTCTCTGAGGGCTGAGTCCCCAACAACAAAAGATAAGGACTATGATACTGTTGCATATGGTATATTTGTAAACTGTACTGGATTATTTAAAGCTGGGAACCAGTCTAGTTGGCCAGTGGCATAGAGAGTCTTATACTGATGTGTAGTCAGTCTCTTGATAGGAGTAGGTCTTTATTTTATGATTTGTTTTCTTAAAGGGATGGTGGGCCTGTTGTGTTGTTTTTTCCCTGTAAAATAAACCCTGTATATTGTCATATAGATTTTCAGCTGCAAGGGGCCGAACCAGCCAGCACTGGAAGTTTGGCCTGGCCAGAGGTCAGCCCAATTTCCAAGCCTGGCTGAAGAGCCACAGCTCTGTCCAGCTGTAGCTTCACCTTCACACCAAGCACTTCCCCCGCATGTGCTGCTCAGTTCCCAGAATCCAGAAGTCAGATCAAACTTCTGTAGGGAAGAGGGGTATTGTGTGTGTATGGAGGGAGGGGGAGTGTTGAGTGTGTGTGTAGGGGAGGAGGGTATTGAGTGTATGTGTGTACATGTAGGGGAGGGGGGCATTGAGCGTGTGTGTAGGGGAGGCAGTATTGAGTGTATGTGCGTGTAGGGGAGGGGGTATTGAGTGTGTGTGTGTATGTAAGGGAGGGGGTATTGAGTGTGCATATGTGAGGGAGGGGATATAGAGTGTGTGTGTAGGGGAGTGGATATAGAGTGTGTGCATAGAGAGGGGTATTGATTTTGTGTGTGTGTGTGTGTAAGGGAGGGGGTATTGAGTGTATGAGTGTGTGTGTGGAGGGGGATATTGAGTGTGTGTAGGGGAGGGAGTATTGAGTGTATGTGTGTGATGGTGAAGGGGTACCCAGGCCATTAATAAAGGTATTTGGCCTGGCTGGGTGCCCCTGAACCAGGTTGGGAATTGTAGAGTGTCATCTCTGCAACCCAACCAGGGTAATAATACTGCGCATTTTTTCAAAATGCCTGTGTCTCTCCCCCCAGGGATACGGGGGCGAGAGTAATACCATGTATCAGCTGTATAAGCCATGTAACAGGGTTCCCATGAGTCATAGTGGGTAAATGTAAAGTGTCAGCTCTGCAGCCCACTAATGGCTCCAACCCTGTAAATGTGTTAGAATTGTCTGTGTGTGTCCCAGTGCTCTGATTTTTGCTATGCATACTGCTCGGGGGTAATCATTAAACCGGTTATGTTTTCTGTATTAGAAACTTTCATAAGAAGTAATGAATGAAAGTCCCCCTCCTTTTGGTGTATTAATATTATAAGGGTAAGGGGATTTTCATTCAGGCCAGAACTGGAGGTAACACTTAAAGTGTAAAGTACTATGCTTTAAAAAACTATGCTTTAAAATGCATGGCAGGAAATCCCAGTGAGTAAGCAATGCATAATTAGGTTTCTAAAGCCACCCTGCTGATTCGGTTCCCCTATGTCTGGTAGTTCAAAGAAACTAACCCTATCAAGTGTTGAGGGGGAAGGGACAGAGGTAAATAGTTTTCCCTGACATATGTACAGGTGTCAGGGGAGGGGCAGACAAAATGTCACCAGGGAAGTGGGCTTGGCTAGGTATGCTAAGTGGCTTAAGGGCGAAGTTCGCACATGCTCACAGCATACCTTGAAGCCTCTGCCAGGCTCCCTGAAGTATGGGCGAACCTTGCCAATAGGTGGGATGTTTTGTTCCCATGCTGCGATTGGTTGCTCAGTGTAAAGATAGGACTTGGAGGTTTTAAAAGTCGGTGCAGCCAGTCAGGAGGTAGATTCAACATGCTGTATCAAGATTCCATGTGAGATCTTTCCTGTAACCAGAGTTAACATCGTAACTAAGTAAGTATATTTTCATATTATTTTGTAAATCAAGTTGTGTGTGTTTCTTGTGTAAATAAATTACAATTTATTTTTATCTCACTTTTTTTCAATCAAAGGATTCGGGTAATTTTTGTGTTAAAAGCACTGGTCTCCCGTGACAATGTGTGGGTAGAGGAGGGGGGGTATTGAGGGTATGTGTGTGTGTATAGGGGAGGGGGTATTGAGTGTATGTGTGTACTTGTAGGGGAGGTAGTATTGAGTGTATGTGTGTGTGGGGAGGGGGGTATTGAGCATGGGTGTATGTAAGGGAGGGGGTATTGAGTTTGTGGGTGTAGAGAGGGGGTATTGAATGTGTGTGTAAGGGAGGGGTATTGAGTGTATGAGTAGGTGCATGTAGGGCTGGAGGATATTGAGTGTGTGTGTAGGGGAGGGGTATTGAGTGTATGCATGTAGGGGGGGTATTGAGTGTGTGTGTGTGTGGGGCAGGGGCATTGAGTGTATGAGTGTGTGCATTTAGGGGAGGGGGGTATTGAGTGTGTGTTTGCAGGGCCACAGACAGATTTCCCAGGGCCCAGGACTAGAGTTAGGACCACCCCCCCATGTCAGAGGTCTTGCGAGCCCACCCATTTCACACCTCACGAGCCCCCTCTATTTCCCTCCCTCTTCCCATGTTTTTTTCTCCACTCTGTATTACCTCTCTCCCTCCCCCCTCCATCAATTACCCCACTCTCACTCAATCCCTGCCCCCTGCCTCACATGTATTTCTCTCCCCGGCATCCCACTCTTACGCCCTACCTCGCTCCTCTCACTCTCCCCTGTCAATTACCCCACTCTCTCAACCCCTCCTCCCCACACTCATTCCCTCCCCCTCACACAATCCCCCCCACAAAATACATACCAAAATACCCTACCCCACTAAATACATGCAAAAAATTTCTCCCCCCGCAAATATATACAAACTCCCACCCCCAAATACATATAAAAAAACAATACATATAACCTCCCCAAACAAATCCATATAAAATCCCCAAAGTCCACATAAAAAACCAATACATATAACTCCCCCATACATGTATAAAAAAAACAATACATATAAAAAAAATAATACATATAAAAAACAATACATATATAAAACAAAAAAAACCAATACATATAAACCCTCCCAATACATAGAAAATAACACCCAATACATAAAAAATCCCCCAATATATAAAAACCCAATAAAAAAAACAATAAATAGAAAAAACTCTATACATAGAAAAAAAATACATAAAAAATATATATATTAAACCCCCCCAATACATATAAACCCCCCCAATACTATTACTATTAAAAAAATACATAAAAAAAAATAAACTATACATAGAAAGAAACCCACACTACATATAAACCCTTACCTTGCTGCTGATCATAGGTGTCAGCCCGTTGACTTTGGGGGGCCAGATGGCCGCCGGGCTCCAGCTCTCTCCAAGCTGCAGGACCTTCCCTCACTTTGTCCCACGCCGAGCGTCTGACATCAGCGCGCCGGGCCTCCCTCATGCCGGCACACAGGAATCATAGCCAAGCTTGTACTATATGTTGTGTCATTATGTATGTTGCGCTGGCCTTTCTTTTTTTGTTTGCATAGCCCAGCTTACTTCCGGTGCGTGCCGACATCAGAGAGCCCAGCATGTGACAGTTAATGAGTACGGAGGCCGCAGCTTGAGGAGAGCTAGGGCCCGGCAGCCACGAGAGGTGTGAGTGTGTGTGTGTGTGTAGGGGAGGGGGATATTGAGTGTATGTGTGTAAGGGAGGGGCTATTGAGTGTGTGCACGTAGGGGAGAGGGTATTGTGTGTGTGTGGGGGGGGGGGTATATTGAGTGTATGTGTGTAAGGGAGGGGCTATTGAGTGTGTGCATGTAGGGGAGGAGAGTATTGAGTGTATGTAGTGAGGGGGTATTAAGTGTATATGTAGGGGAGGGGGGTATTGAGTGTATGTGTCTAGGGGAGGGGGGTGTTTAGTGCGTGTGTGTAGGGGAGGAAGGTATTGAGTGTGTGTGTGTAGGGGAGGTGGGTATTGAGTGTATGTGTAGGGGAGGTGGGTATTGAGTGTGTGTGTGTGTAGGGGAGATGGGTATTGAGTGTGTTTGTCTAGGGGAGTGGGGTTGTAGGAGATGCGTGTAGAGATGACAACAGGAGACAGTTTTGGGCAAAATCAATGTAGGCTTTTATTCATCCAAAATGCCACAAACAAAACAAAACACAGGCTTTTTTCTCAGCACAGATGCAGAAAAAACAGGGTAGCATGGAAAGAGATTATGTTTAGCATAAGGGAACAACAAAAACGAACATGCTTAGGTCCTATCTGGAGAGCTGAGGAAGGCGTGTAGCGTGGTCTCTCTACAGTGATCCATGGTGCATAACTTCCTAGACCAGAGAGCTCTCAAACTGCTGTGATCCAGGCTTTTAAACCCCATAATGAGCCAGGTGAATGAGGGGGATATGGAGTGTGAGCAGTGCCGGCTTCATGGCAGTGCCGTCGGTGTCTGTGCACCGAACCCCGCCATTACAGAGGCCCTGCACTCTCCCCCACAATAATTAAATTGATTGTGGGGGGGAGCGTGGTCCTCTGTTACTGTCTTACCTACTCGGGTGGCATCTCCCGGCATCTCCGCCTGCAGGATCTCGTCATCATGACTCCTCAACGTCAAATGGTGCCATGCAAATGGGACATCACATGATATCACGTTGTTATGACAACGGAATGCTGTGTGGCGCTGCGTTGCCATGACAACATGACCCCGCGATGTCCTGATGGGGTCCTACAGGAGGAGAAGCTGGAAGATGATGCTGGAGCAGGTAAGAGTTGAGGCCCAATAAATGTCCTTGTGCCCCCCCGCAAACATCTCACCTGGCTCTGTGTGGGAGGAGGGGGGTATTGAGTGTGAGGAGGGAAGAAAGGGAATTGAGTGTGGAGAGGGAGTGCGAGAAGGTGAGGGGGGAGAATTTAATGTGGAGGGATTGAGTAGGCTTTGAGACAAGGGTTGGGATATTAGAGGGAGGGAGATTGAGGGAGTGGACTTGCGGAAGAGGGGTGAAAGAGAGGGAGGGCGAGAGGGGGTGAAAGAGAGGGAGATGTGGGGGTGTAAGGTAGGCTAGCCCATCCCTGACCAGGATCACGTGATTACTTGGGGTAGTGATTACATTGTCACAACGAATCTCAGTGATGCAAACAGAAGTGGAGAGGACCACTACCATTTCCATTGCATCTGCAGTGCACACAGTATGCCTCTAGAAAAGGAACAGTAATTGCATTGCGTTCCCTAAACCTTATAAGTGTCCACAGAATGACGTGTGAAGTACAGGGAACATGATAAGGCCACTGTAATGGGTAAATTACTATCCTCTAAGCACTGTTATAGTTATGTATAACTTCAAGTAACTACTGATGCAGCCACTTTGTGACATTTATCTGAAACGGCTGTTTTAGTATCATTTTAACACCAACACAGCCTGTCTGGGAGCATACTACATAATCTTCTATATCTGCCTCATATGCTCATAATGCTCATCAATGAAAGAGTAAAAACCAAAGACATATGAGAAACATTGTAGAAGCCAATTATTTCCACTGAAGAGCTTATGCACACAATTTGTTGGAGTACATTTGTATACAATTATGCTCTTTTTTTCCCTTCTAAATTGCTAAAGGCATTGGCTCCACGGAGTGTGTTCAGATAATAAGGTGATCAGTTCAAAGTGCCGCCTCTGTATGTTGTAATAACTGTTTCCTAAGAAAAGCAAACACCAAAGGCACATTACTGCTATTACCAAATTAAGAGAAAAAGTCCTCAAAATTATTACAATTATTTTGACATATCTAAGTAAACACTGCATTTTAACATATTCAGGTCATTATAAGAGCGAACAGTTACTTAAAAAAGCAACAGCAAACACTGTTTAACACTATTACTCCTGCAGAGGATTCAGCAGTCAATCTCTCCAGCACAGAAAGTTAAATACCATTATGCCAGGTATGTTGAGGATTTGTACATTTGGGGATTTGAGGGTTTTCTACCCACAGTCAGAATCATTTTAGCCTGGAATTAAAACATTATCTTCTTTTGCCATTCAGAATGTCACATTTTCCCATTAGTTTCTTGCTTACACGCCCAACAAGGTGGGTTCATCTGCAGGATTGCTTAGTCTATAGTATGATGAGCTCAGGATAACAGAATCTGGCATAGGATTTGGCGTGGAAGAGAATGTAGTTGTTGATGTGCGGTCTACTGCATTTGCACACTTTGAGAAGTATATGCAATGACAATGGAAGCCAAAAAAATATTTCAGCATTTTTCATCTACATTATCACATTTATCAGCAGTTTTTTTTAATGTGGGTCTTTAACCCGTTGATTTCCCATATGTCTGTAATGCCTTTGAATCAGTGCTGTATGTTGTAACAGTTACAAGAAAAGCAGGTATACGTGTAACGGTAAGTAAATGTGAGGTGGATTGTAGTGTTTGCCAAGAGGGTTGTTACTGTGAATGCATGTAAGATAAACACAGATCTGTAAACTTTTATAGTTTTTTTTGTGCTGTAAACAAATATCTCATCATGTTTGTTCTCTTCTTCACCATAACTTGTCTTTCTGCCATGAAAACATTGCAGATAGATATATTCTAACTCAATTTTCAATGCCCAGCCCTCACTATGCTCTCAACACTAAACTATCACTACTAACTGCCATTCTTCCTCTACTATTTATATTTGCTCGCCCTCTTTCTATCCATGCTTCTCCTCCTTGCTTCTGGGGATCTCTCCCAATCCTGGTCCCTGTCTTATTTCTACATGCGCTCGTCCTCACCTCCCACATGCAAGTTGTCCTCCTCGTGGCGTAAGCCATTTTAAACTCCTCCTCTCTCCCTTTCTCCTATGCCCTCTGGAATGCCTGCTCCCTTTCCAACCAGTTCCTCTCTGTGCATGACTTCTTTTTCTCTCACTCTCTGCTCCTCTTTGCTATAACTGAGACTCTTCTCACTCAGTCTGACTCTGCACTGGAAGTTGCCTTCTCTTATTGTGGCCTTTCTTTTTGCCACACTCTGACCACTGATGACAGGGGTGGAGGCGCGGAGCTTCTCCTCTCCCCAATCTGTTGTTATTGAACCTTTCCTATTCCTCTCTCTCCTTTTCCTTCCTTTGAGGCTCACACTGTCTAGATTTTTTTTATCCTCTCCCTCTCCACGTGGTGGTCATCCCCCTTCTGTCTCTCTCTCTGACTTTGAATCCTGGCTCTCCTTTCTCTCCTCAGACTCCCCTTCAATTCTACTTGGGAACTTCAAATGCCATCTTGATGACTCCTCTCTCCCTTGGGATTTTCCGCTTTCCCCCACTAACCTCTTCTTTTGGCCTTCACCAATGGACTGCAGCAAGCACCCACAAAGATGGCCACTATCTGGACCTAGTCTTCATAAAAAACTTTTCGCTTTCTGATTTTTCTATTTGACCCTTTCCACACACTCCTTATCCACCTCCATCTACCCATCGCTTCTTCAGAGACCTGCGCTCGATTAATCTACCAACTCTTGACTCCACTTTGCCTTCCAACCTCTCCTCTCTCTGCTCCACCACAGACTCTAACAATCTGGTCATCAACTACACGTCTGCCCTATCCACTTCTCTTGATCTACATGCCCCTCTTTTTCTCTGCCATTCTTGCCCTTCTAACACAGACCCTGGCTAAACTGCCATATACGCATGCTTTTGTATACACCTGCACTCGCTCCCCTCCTGCATTCACTCTTCTGAACTGCTCTGGAGGAAATCTCATACTCTCGATGACTTCCTTCACTACAAATGTATCCTATCCTGTTTCAACTCTGCCCTCTCCAAGGCTAAACAAACTTACTTTTCTTCACTAATCTACACTAACAAGTCTAACCCACACCGCGTCATCTCTGTCTTTGACTCTCTACACAGACCACCTCCTGTTACCTTTTTTTCTTCCCCCATTTCACCTCAGGACTTTGCTGACTATTTCAAGATAAAGGTGCATTTTGTTCATCAAGACCTCCCCTCTGTATCCTTTCATATTATACACCTCTTCCTCCTGCATTCCTCAACTATTTCCTCTGTCACAGAGGAGGACCTGTCACTGTTGATCTCCTCTTCTCCCTCTACCACTTGACCCAATTCCCTCCCATCTCTTGAAATCTCTTGCTTCCACACTAATCCTTACACTTATAAATATTTTCAACTCCTCCCTCCACTCTGGTACCTTTCCCACCTCCTTCAAGCATGCAAGTTATATCCTTACTCAAAAACCCTACCTGTCTATCTAACTATCATTCTGTCTCTCTCCTGCCTTTTGCCTCAACTCTCCTTGAACACCTCGTATTCTCTCTC
Source organism: Ascaphus truei (assembly GCF_040206685.1). Classification (NCBI taxonomy): domain Eukaryota; kingdom Metazoa; phylum Chordata; class Amphibia; order Anura; family Ascaphidae; genus Ascaphus; species Ascaphus truei. The sequence goes on along the minus strand of NC_134486.1, from coordinate 230,374,264 downwards.
TATTTGCTCTTACTTTTCTTATCTCATATTTTCTCCTATATCCTCTACAATCTTGCTTGCGCACTGCTCACTCACTGAAACAGCCTTCACCAAAATAACTAATGACCTCCATACTGCCAAAGACAAAGGTCATTACACTCTGCTCATATTATGCAACCTTTTCTGCTGCCTTTGATACTGTGGACCACCCTCTTCTGTTGGTATCCATAACAGAGCTCTATCCTAGCTTTCCTCTTATCTCTCCCATCATACTCAGTGTCTCACTTGCTAACACCTCCTCCTACTCCACCGATCTCTCTGTACGCCTACTCCTGGGGTCTATCCTGTGACCTCTCCTCTTTTCTCTTTACACACTTTCTCTCTAGGTGACCTTAACACGATTAGACTACTGAAACCTCCTGCTATTGGCCTCCATACTCTATAATCTATTAAAAATGCTGCTGCAAAGATAGCCTGACTCTCTTCTCTCCTCCGGACATCTTTCTGCTGGCTCTTTACTAAACTCCGCATTCACTATAAAATTCATTTTTTTCTCTTTCAAGTCTCTCAGCTCCTCTGTCACTTGTTATAGCTCAGCTTTCTCTTTACACTCTGCTCAGTCCTGTCATGTCTCTACCCCCCTATGTCAGTACAGATCTCTCTCGCCTATAACCATTCCCACATATTGCACTCTGCCTCTGGAACTCTTCCCCTCAAAATCCAGTCAAGTACCTTTGTTCAAAAATAACAAAAAAAAGAGGGGCGCAAGTGATGCAAGCAAATATTTTATGTTGTGAAAAAAATAAAAATAAAATATTATCACATTAATCAATAAATAATGATAAACAGTATAAATTGCCTGACTGATTGTTGAAGCCCAGTTCAGGGGGATCTGTAGTCCCACGTCACTCTCCTGGACGTCCTCCGTAGGTTCTTGGTATCCTGAGGAAAAGCTGTGGCTGATGTTTACCGCTGTACTGTCTCCGTTCTGAAGCGTTAATCCTCTGTGCGCCGGACCCCAAGGGGTCACGCTCGTTGCTGGGAGAACCTGCTGCTGCTGCGGCTGGCATGCTTCTCTCACTCTCGCTGGAAGCCTGATGTGATGTCACTTCCGATACTATCTGGTTGACGTCTCTGGGAAATCCCCTGGGCTGTGAACTGTGTCTAACTAATGTAAAATTAGACTCTGCTGGGGTGCAGTCTGTGAGTTACAGGAACTAGCAGGTGGACCCTCTTAATCTTGGGGGTACTGCGTGCATGTTCCAATGTTAATCCAACGCATTTAGGCACGAGGGTACCTTCATCAGGGGTATTTTGAAAGGAGTGATAGTCCCCCTACTTATACCCCGAAGGGGCGGCAATCCCCCATTATTCAATCAATAGATCCCCCCCCGCCCCCTCAGAATTGTGTAGTTTGTTAACCCTTGTAAGGGGGTAATCAAATTGGAATAATAATTTTTCACTTATGCTCAGTTAGGAATTATATGAAGGTTTGCTGATTACTTATTAGGTACCAATATCACCTGACTTGACAAAGGGTTTATTGTGTGGTTCATGTCATGCACTGTGGTAGAATATAATCTCAGTGTATAATTACCCCTTGACAAGCACGCAGATCAGATACACTTATATGTCAAAACCTTTGGCAACTCCTTGTCCACAGCATATCTCCCTAAAACCCACCTCCTATTCCTCACCTCCCACCAACCCCCCGTCCCCCACACCTCTCCCCATTTTTTCCCGTCACCCATTCCTCCCAATTTGGGTTAAATATTGTAAGGTTCCAGGTATTAATACCTTCACCTCTTAGGGGTTTAGTTTCTGAGCGCATAACCACAACCTTCTTTTCTTTGTTTGTGTTTTTTTGTCCAGCTATATCACCCGGTTTTGTTGCTAGAAACCACTACCCTTGAGGTGATACGTAACCATGGCTAGCTTTGCTTCAGGAAATGACAGATTTCTAAAACGTAAACTTTTGACAAAAGGTATACTCAACCAAACCAATGTGATTGAGGAGGTCAATTGTGACCTAGCAACTGAATTTCGTAAACTTGAAAATTTACTTAAACTAGAAGCGAAAAATTGGTGGGATACTGTATTCCTGAAAAAAAAAAAACTTGAAGAGGGGAGGATACCGAGGGGGTCTTAGACTTTAAAAAAATCCCACATTGAATGATGTAGAATTTATTAAGACGTGGAATGAAGTACTGGAGGCAGGATCCTGTGCACTAATGAGATTACTAATTAGTTTTAGGGAAAAGAAACTGGAAACTTTGGGGGAAGAGATCAGTAAACTCCAGGGGGAAATTAAATTATTTAATGAGACTAGTGAATTTAAAGATTTAGAAGAGTATACAAATGAAAGAATTGAGAAGTTTGAGGATGAGTTAATAGGAAATAAGAACAAGAAATTCCAAAGGGATATACATGATTATCACCTATGTGGAAATTGGGATATCCAGAAACAGCAATTTAAATAACAGGAGAACAGAGAATATGTAAAAACAAGATGAAGACCACATACTGGCTATCAGAAAAGTAATAAAGAAAACTATGATTATAGACCCCCCCACCATGATCAGAGGAATCAGAATGTCCACTATCAAGACTATACACCAGGTTCAAGGTACCACCATACACCTAGAATGAATGGGAAATTCCAGCAGTCTCTGTTAGAAGACACAAGGACTGAAAGATTCATAGCGGACGGCACTAGGGAAGAGGAGAGATCCCGCCTAGATGAACAAAGGGGAGCAAAACCTAAAGTTCGGACCATTGATACCTCTGCCAATGCTTCCCCGGTTCCTTTTTTAGGAAGGGAACTAAGGCCAAAAAAAAAAGGGGTGGGAAAATCAAGAAAGGGACAATCTGGAGTTAAGGCGGGCGGGAATCCAGCCCAGTTGGAGGCCAACCAGCAAAGGAAGATACAATTAAGTCTGACACAAAAAAAACTAGAAAAGAGATAACAGAGGGGGTAAAAAAATTCAGCACAAGAAACAAACAAAACAAATAAAGGCTAATAAAGCATTAAGTATTTTTTACCTATCAACACATATCCTTAATCCATTTCCTTTTTTCCTCTCTCTGACCATCACCGCATCTCATTCCATCTCGCTTCTCCCCTTCTCCACCTCCATCTACCCCTCGGTTCTAAAGAAACCTGCACTCTATTAACCTACCAGCCTTTGAGTCTACTTTTTGCTCCTCCCTTTCCTCTCTCAGCTCTACTACAGACCCTGACAACCTGGTCAGGAACTACAACTCTGCCTTATCCTCCTCTCTTGATCTACATGCCCCGTTTTCTCTCTGTCGTTCTCGCCCTTCTAACCCCAGACCCTGGCTAAATTCCTACACGCGCATTCTGCATTCCTCCTCTCGTTCCTCTGAACACACTCTCACAGACTTCCTTCACTACAAATTTATGCTATCCTGTTTCAACTCTGCTCTCTCTCAAGCTAAACAAACCTACTTTTCTTCACTAATCAACACGCACAAGTCTAATCCACGCTGACTCTTCTCTGTCTTTGACGCTCTACTCAAACCACCTTCAGCTGCCTCTTCTTCCTCCATCTCACCTCAGGACTTTGCTGACAATTTTAAGGAAAAGGTGGAATCCATACGTCTGAACATCCCCTCTGTTTCCTTCTCCCATCCTACACTGCTTCCTAACTTTTCTTCTGCCTTCCTTGACTCTTTTTCCACTCTCAGAGAAGGATGTCACTGTTGATCTCCTCTTCTCCCTCTACCACTTGCTCTCTTGACTCCATTCCCTCCCATCTCCTAAAACCTCTTGGTCCTACTATACATTTTTAACTACTCCCTGTACTCTGGTACCTTTCCATCCTCCTTCAAGCATGCAACAGTTATACAATTACTCAAAAACAGCAAGCTTGACCCTACCTGTCTTTCTAACTATCGACCTGTCTCCCTCCTGCCTTTTGCCTCTAAACTCCTTGAACGTCTTGTATTCTCTCGCTTGTTCCATATTCTCAACACCTATTCTCTCCTAGACCCTCTACAATCTGGCTTCCACACTGCTCACTCCACTGAAACAGCCCTCACTAAAATAACTAATGACCTCCATGCTGCCAAAGACAGAGGTCATTACACTCTGCTCATATTACTCGACCTCTCTGCAGCATTTGACACTGTGGACCACCCTCTTCTCCTTCACATTCCCCATACTCTTGGTATTCAGAACAAAGCTCTATCCTGGATCTCCTCTTACCTCTCCCATCTTACTTTCAGTATCTTTTCTGCTAACACCTTCTCCTCTATTGATCTCTCTGTGGGGGTACCCCAGGGCTCTGTCCTGAGACCTCTTCTCTTTTCTCTGTACACACTCTCTCTATGTGACCTAATAACATCTCTTGGTTTAAATATCACCTCTATGCTGACGAAGCACAAATTTACTTTTCAACCCCTGACCTTACACCTGCTGTACAGACCAAAGTTTCTGAATGTCTCTCTGCAATATCATCCTGGATGGCCCTCCGCCGCCTTAAACTTAACATGGCAAAAACAGAGCTCCTCATACTTCCTCCCAAACCTGGCCCTACTACCTCCTTCCACATTACTGTTGGAAGTACGATCATTCACACGGTAGCCCAAGCATGCTCCCTAGGGGTCACCCTCGATTCCTCTCTCACATTCTCCTCCCACATTAAAAACGTTTCTAAAACCTGCTGCTTTTTCCTCCGCAATACCACAAAGATACGCCCGTTCCTCTGTTGCTCGACTGCTAAAACTCTGACTCAGGCCCTCATTCTCCCCGTCTTGATTACTGTAACCTCCTGCGGTCCGACCTTCCTGCCTCTCACCTGTCTCCCCTACAATCTCTCTGTAAGGATTCCGCTCCAGGGTTTGGCTGGAACTCATCCTTACAGAGCTATTCAGTTTCCAGTCAAGCCCTCCCTAAACCTGCAATCAGGTATCACCTGCTTCTTGCTTCCTCCTGTGCAGCTTTGGCCTGATTGGCTTCTTGTGCTATTTATCTGCTGCCTTTCCTCCAGGAAGTTGCTGAGCATAAACCAAGTTCTCCTTGGATGTAACGGTGTTTGCCTCAAACACCCCTGTCTTAGCCTTACTGTTTTTTCATGCTGAAGCGCTGGAGTCCCCAGCACTAAGTTTCTATGTTCCTGTTGCATGTCTGCATATTCCTCGTGCAGAGGCCTGCACATTCTCCTTGCAGAGGCCTGCATCGTTGTTCATGTTGCCTGTCTGCATATTCCTCGTGCAGAAGCCTGCACATTCTCCTTGCAGAGGCCTGCATCGTTGTTCATGTTGCCTGTCTGCATATTCCTCGTGCAGAAGCCTGCATCGCTGTTCCTGAGGCCTGTCTGCATTTCTCCCTTGTAGAGGCCTTCATTATGGGCCGCTCTCGTTCTTCACGCAGAAGCCATTACTACGCGGCAGCTTCTACGCTGAAGCGCTATGCACCTGTCTTCCTGTTGCTGAACTCCAGCTTGGATATCATGAACCCTGCCTTCTTCAGCCCTGAACAGACAGCCGAGGGGGGAATCACTTGGAGGGACAGCGCGCTCAATATCACTATTTCTTGTCTACGGATTACACTGCCTTCTCCAACCCTGACCCGGCAACATCTGACCACGGAATCCGCTCTCCGGACCTTACTCCGTGGCCTAAGGTCGGTGTATTCACTTCCCCACCTCAGCCTCATGGTCTGGTCCCGTTTGTGGCGAGCACGATCGTTACACTACCCTAAACGCTGCTGCCAGAATCGCTCTACTCTTTCCTAAATCTGTCTCCTCGTCTCCCGTCCTTAAATCCCTCTCCTGGCTTCCAATCAAATCCCGCATCTCGCACTCAATTCTCCTCCTCACTTTTAAAGCTGTGCACTCTTCTGCCCCTCACATCTCAGCCCTAATTTCTCGCTATGCAGCATCCCGACTCTTGCGTTCTTCTCAATGATGTCTTCTTTCTACCCCCTTTGTATCTAAAGCCCTCTCCTGCCTTAAACATTTCTCAATGACTGCCCCGCACTTCTGGAATGCCCTTCCCCTTAATACCCGACTAGCACCCTCTCTATCCACCTTTAAGACCCCCCTTAAGACACACTTGCTTAAAGAAGCATATGAATAGCACTGTGAATAATACTGGACACATGATACATAAAGCTTGGCCCCCTGCAGACGCACTTACCTGAATTCCCTCCTACTGTCTCTATACGTTCTCCCTACCTACCAATTAGATTGTAAGATCCTCAGAGCAGGGACTCCTCTTCCTTAATGTTACTTTTATATCTGAAGCACTTATTCTCATGACCTGTTATTTATATTATTTGTTATTTATATTATTACCATGTGTATTACTACTGTGAAGCACTATATACATTAATGGTGCTATATAAATTAAGACATACAATACAATACAATCCTATTAAGACCAGTGTTCACTTATGCTCAGTTAGGAATTATATGAAGGTTTGCTGATTACTTATATAGCAGGTATATCATCTGTGCCTGCTCTTCCCTGCTCTGTCTCTAAGTCCTGATAGCTGCAGGCATGACAGAGTTAACCCCCCCCTTGTGCTTCTCCTGGCAAGAGTGAGAGATCCAATCGTGATAGGTCTGATGTCATGAGCCGGCCCCTTCTAGAAAGCTCTTAGTAGAATGCAACCAAACCTATTGTGTCGGTGGAGACCTGTTTTCCAGCTAGCAGGATATGCTCCAGAGCTGTAAGTTCCTCCCCATGGCAAGGGCAGGCTTGCTCAGCTCAGGTAGGACTGAGTAACATCATGGACCCGCACCCCAGAATGCCAGGGGGTGTGTACCACCCAGAAGCTGTGATCTGCTGCTGTACTGTGTCGCTGTGTGATGATATGCAGTGGATACAATAAAGAATACCCTTTTGACATATACATGCCTGGATGTCTTCAGTGTGGAAGAAAGGAGGTATGTGTGTGTGTGTTCCATAGGGAGTCCCCTGATTCTATTCAGGACCCATGGGACTGGAGGTGCTGACACCAGTTCTGAGACCATCCTATAGCCTGTCCTGTCTCCTTAACACCGCAGACAGACTTCAGAGCTCCTGTGAACCTAACAGATATAGCACCATACACCTAGTAACAGTGTAGCAGTAAAGTAAAGGCCCCGAAATGAGATCGGGGGGGCCCGCATCCACTGCCCCCCCTCCGCTCTCCCTCTGCATACACTGCCCTCCCTCCGCATCCACTGCCCCCCCTCCGCTCTCCCTCTGCATACACTGCCCTCCCTCCACATCCACTGCCCTCCCTACGCATCCACTGCCCTCTCTCCACAAACCACTGCCCCCACCTCCCCAGCCCTCCCTCTGCATCCACTACTGCCCCTCTGCATCCACGGCTCTCCCTGCACATCCACTGCCCCCCCTTCTAATACCATCCTAAAGGTAAGTCTGAATTTTATTTGTATTTGGGTGGTGGGTGTATTTTGTATATGTATTGGGGTGGTGGGGGTATTTTATATATGTATTGGGGTGGTGGGTGTATTTTAAATATGTATTGGGGTGGTGGGGGTTTATTTTATATGTATTGGGGTGCTGGGGGTTTATTTTATATGTATTGGGGTGGTGGGGGTTTATTTTATATGTTTTGGGTGGCGTTGGGATATTTTTTATATGTATTCGGGGGGTGTTGGGGTAATTTTTATATGTTTTCGGGGCCGTGGAGGTTTTTTTATATGGATTTTTCGCATCTTTTACCATTGTGTCCAGTATTTTTGGACAAGCCACCTGGCAACCCTAGCTGCATACCTGGTTGGCACTGTAAAAATATAGCTATATAAGTGTATTGTATTTTATAATTAAAAAATAAGAAACAAATAGTTAAAAATATGTGTCTATGGATCAGGAAATATATATTTGCCAGCGCTTTCTTAAACTCTTACTGCTATCAATCATTTGCCTTTTGGAGAGGTTTTAAAAAAAAAAAGTTTTAGTTTTTTTGGATGCCACATAACCCGAAAAGGGTAATTTTGTTCTTACTGCAGTTGAATTACCAAATTATACTTCATACTTGGGTAGAAAAAAGCAGAAATATTTATGTATTATAACTACACTAACATTTCAATATTTAAATATGCAAATCAACATTCTAGCCTTATCATTATTTCCTTTATGTTATTAAATATTTATAATATCACAATTTCACTGTGTAGTAGTTCTTTCTATTTCATTCTAGTACCACATATGAGAGCAGCCCCGCTCCAATTTATTTAATCACTTGAGTACACAATTTCATGAACGCTTCTTTCTGCAACATAGGACAGAGCAAGATAATTAACTAGTCATTAATCCAACTGAATATGTACAAGAAAATATCTCAGCAATGCACCTTTTTAATGGTCTCCCTAAAGTTTGTTTTAAGAGGTCATCTCCCTGCATTAGATTCAAGATAAGCACATTTTAACTACTCGTCCTAGTTATACATCCGTTGACTGACAAAATTACATTTGACATAACCCAGTCTCTGACTATACCTGGCGTCTCTGGGTGATTTTGGGGATATTAAAATATGTTTATTGTGTATATTTTGAACCCTTCTAGAGCCAAAAAAGAGTTTGCCAGCCACTATTAATGTTGACACTGGGATTCGTATGTATTCCATGCAATGACACATTCGATTGATGTTATAATTATTGGTCTGTAGGCAGACTTTACAGCAGACATATTTGTGAACACAAGGAAAGCAAACATTAAACAATATGCTCTTTCCAAAAGCAGATGTACGGTGTACTGTATGATTGTACAAATAATTATTGCAAGTACACCCGGCTCGTGTGTTTGTGTGCGTATACAGACATACCCCGGTTTAAGGACACTCACTTTAAGTACACTCGCGAGTAAGGACATATTGCCCAATAGGCAAATGGCAGCACACGCATGCGCCTGTCAGCACGTCCTGAACAGTAATACCGGCTCCCTACCTGGACCGAAGCTGTGCGCAAGCAGGGAGACTATAGAGCCTGTTACAAATGCATTATTTACATCAGTTATGCACGTTTGTGACGATTGCAGTACAGTACATGCATCGATAAGTGGAAAAAAGGTAGTGCTTCACTTTAAGTACATTTTCGCTTTACATACATGCTCCAGTCCCATTGCGTACGTTAATGTGGGGTATGCCTATATAGCCTGGCCTTCGGCAGCTATTGCTAATTCTGGGCCTTTCCTCTGTCAGTCCTGTTAGAACAGGCAGTGGAAAGGTTAATTCCTTCAGTTGGCCTGTTTTGCATTTCAGCTCTGAGTATGTAGCAATATTCAGGGGTGGGCCTAAGCAACCTTTGAGCATGTTAATCCAAAGGGCGGATATGGGTTGGACCACCCCCTGATGTGTGTGAGCCAATCGGTATCCAGCTTTGAGTTTGTAATGATTAAAAGTTAGAGACACTCCCTGAGGATATTCAAATTGAGACATGTTTCCTAAAATATAGATTGTCAGTTAGTGAGTGTGAGTTAGTCTTCAGAGAGAGCTGAGAGAGATAGGAAGCCAAGAATAGTTCTCTCCCTCCTGCCTCACCTGGGTGAGGAGGGAGGAGAATCTAGCTGCTATGAGCAGAAGGACAGAGAGCATATCAGGCCTATCATGTTCTGCTGTATGCTGTGTATGCTGCCCTGAATAAAGATCCACAGAAAAGAAGCTGCTGTGTGTGTCTCTGTTCCTGGTGTCTGGAGAATGGAGTGTCAGTGGGGGTCTCTCCTCTCGATCAGGGGATCCCTGCTGGCTGGTGGCGCTGTGCACCCTGAGAGAACAAGGTAACCTGTCCCACACCACACCTCCTGTCCCTGTCCTGGGTCCTCCCCACAGCACCGCGGAGCACTCAGCCCTCCTGTTTACCAGCAGGTCACAGCACCAAGACCACCCAGAGTGACCAGAAGGAGTGTACCCCCCAATCTCATGTCGGGTGTGGTACCATAGCAGTTTTACACCTGTATAGTGTATATATATACAAACAACAGAAAAAAGAAGAGCACGCGCTCCATGGTGTGATAAAGTATAAATCTATTTATTGCACCTAGTGATGCAATATGCACTTACATAATTCATGGGAGAGAATCTGTAAATATTCACTGTCCCAGAACCAGGAATCCTACGATAGATTGTCCAGGGATTCCCAGGAGTAAGCGCCTGCATAGGCCGACCGCCAAGCAATGTATTTTGCCAGAGTCTCAAATAGAGACCGTTTATGGCTGAATCGGAGGAGCAGTGCTTCGCAGGGCTAGATGAAATGGCCGATAGATTACACATGGTGAAATTGCGCTCCGCTCCACTTCGTCTCCGCCTGGGCGTAGTGACATCATTGGAAGTGGAGGGTGTTCTGGTAAATGCGACTGCAAGGGGTCAAGGTCAGTGCATATAAGATGTATAGTAGCAGCCAATGGAGCTACCCATATGCTTAATTGAAGAGGTGTGTTTTAACATAGGTCTCAGAAGTGGCGATAGAGGATGCCAGTTGGATACTTGAATGAAGGGCATTCCAGATGTGTGGGGCACTGAGTGAGAAAAGATTTAAGGTGGGAGAGGGCTTTAGATACAAAAGTGGAACACATAAGACATCCTTGAGTGGAACGCAAGAGTCGAGCAGGTGTATAATGAGAAATTAGGGCTGAGATGCAAGAAGGGGCAGAAGAGTGTATACCTGTTGCAGGATACATACAACTACACACGCGGGGTTTTCTTGATAAGGCTTATTTGATTAGCCTTAAATTATACAGCACACAAAACAAAAATAGCTGGGTCCATGGAGAAACCTTGGCTGGAGATGATATAGCCTAGGAAGGCCGTGGAAGCCTGGTGAAACAAAACTTCTCCATCTTGGCGTAAAGACCGTTAGAACAAAGCCTGGAGAGCACAAGTTTGGTATGTTGAATGTGTTCCTCCAGATTTTTAGAAAAAATAAGGATGTCGTCTAGATAGACAATGACAAAAGTTCCCAAAACGTCACGGAAGATGTCGTTCATAAATTCCTGAAACACGGCTGGAGCGTTACACAGTCCAAAGGGCATAACAAGGTATTCATAGTGTCCAGAACGTGTGTTAAATGCTGTTTTCCACTCGTCTCCCTCTCTTATGCGAATGAGATTATAGGCACCCCTTAAGTCAAGTTTTGAAAAAATAGAGACCCCTTGGAGACGATCAAACAGTTCAGAAATGAGCGGAAGCGGATACCTGTTTTTCACCGTGATCTTATTGAGTCCGCGGAAGTCTATGCATGGCCTTAGAGATCCATCCTTCTTCTTCACAAAAAAAAACCCAGCACCGGCAGGAGAGGTGGAATTGCGGATGAAACCTTTTTCCAGGTTTTCTTGAATATAAGTAGTCATGGCCTCGGTCTCCGGGATGGAGAGTGGGTAAGACTTAGACTTCGGCAGGACAGTCCCAGGAATGAGGTCAACCGGGCAATCGTACGGGCGATGAGGAGGAGGACCTCTGCTTGTACCTTGTTGAACACGTCCAGGTACTCATGGTACACGGCAGGCAGGGACGAACGATCGGCAGGTATGGAGTTCAGACCAGCAAGCACAACCACGGGAGGATCCGCTGGCGTAGTATCTGCGGACGAGGGCCACTGGATGGGCAAGGTACCGAACCAATCAATGCGCAGATTGTGGAGTTGAAGCCAAGGCAATCCTAATATAATTTGTACGGAAGGGGACTGGAAAACGTCAAAGACAATTACCTCCTTGTGACCATCAGCCAGGGTCAAGGTAAGAGGAATAGACTCCCAGATGATGAAAGCCGGCTGGAGTGGTCATCCGTAGATGGCCTCAAGGCCAACTGGGCTCTTCCTTCTGACCATGGGGATTTGATTCTCCACTGCAAACTGCTGGTCCAGGAAATTACTGCCCGATCCGGAATCTATGAACGCCTCGACCTTTACGACAAGGTTGGGACCCTCCAGCTTGGCTGGTAGCATCAGCTTCTTTGGGAGAGCTTTGGAAGGAGAGGGGTTAGGAGAGACAGTACCCAGTAGAAGCCCCTCTACCTTTACTGGGTGTGCCCGTTTCCCGGCTTCAAGGGACAATTCTGGAGACGATGTTCCAAGGAATCACAGTAGAAACACAGCCTGTTCTGGCGCCGCCGTACTCTCTCTGTTGCCTGGAGTTGTTGACTGCTGACCTGCGTATGTTCCAAGGCCTCCAGGGCCAGGAGAGGAGTAGCGACTGGCCTGTGAGAAACAACAGAGGGAGAAGAACGGGAACAGTGTTTCTCGTGTCGTCGCTCCTGCGTGCGCTGATCCATGCGTACGCTCAGGGTGATGAGTTCCTGCAGGGACGTAGGTCGGGCGTGAGTAGCCTAATCGTCTTTCAACGTATCTGAGAGTCCGTGCCAGTATGCAGCTGTGAGCGCCTCATCATTCCATTGGACCTCGGCGGCCAGCGTACGGAACATGATGGCGTATTTGGCAGCTGAATTTTGACCCTGAGAAACATGGAAGAGGGAGAAGGCAGCTGTCTCGTGCCGTGCGGGGGTATCAAACACAAGTTGAAATTCACGTCTGAATAAAGTATAATCTTGCGTTATTTCGCTTCCACGCTCCCATAGGGGAGAGGCCCAGGCAAGGGCGTCTCCGGTGAGTAGGGCGTAAATATAAGCAATCTTAGCACGGCCAGTAGAAAACAGAGAGGGAGACATTTCAAACTGCACCTCACATTGGTTTAAGAACCCGCGGCAGTTGAGGGGGTTCCCATCATAGCGATTTGGCGAGGGAATCCATGGGCCAGAGTTGGCGTAGAAGGCGGAGGGCTTTCTGGAAGGGCCACATTAGTTAATTGCTGGGAGACAGTGGACAGCTGAGTACTAACGAGTTGTAAAGTTTCCAGTGGAATAATTATCTCCACCACTGTACCCATCTCAGGGGGGTCTGCGTTTGTTGGGCTCTGCATAATGTCACGCCTGTATGCCCGCAGACCAAGCTAGACCCCAGTACTGAGGTGGGAACAGTATGATACCACACACCCACAGCAGTGGGAGCAAGCCCGGAGTGTGGTATACACTGGCGGCACACTTTATTCGAGCTCGGCTAGTCCCACGAATTCGGGTATACTCGGGTATATTGAGGTTTGTGACTGTTTTCTGCCCGAGTGCATTGCGTTATTTTCCAGGCAGGGATTGAAGCATTTTATTCCCGCTGGCTGCAATACTGCACAGTATATATATATATATACTGCATTACAATTCATGAATTTATGCCATCTGGTAGACACGCGAAGCATTGCAGCCTATTAAATCCTAATCATTATCATTTAACAGATCAGCCACCCGTCAGCCAGGCATGAACCATGGCTGGGAAGGCAAACGCAACGGGGCTTGTCTGAGGTGAGGAGCGGCGCATTCCAGGTATCTGCCAGGTACATACTGGGTATTTGCTCGAATAAAGTGTGTCGCAGCAGTAGGGTTGCTGGGCCTGTTGGAAGAGTAGTTAGTGTATACTTGCAACGCTTGGGGAATGTCCGTGAGAATAGTCGTGTCCGTTTGCCAATGTTCAGGGATCCAGAGGGTAGAGTCGTCAGAGGGCAAGCAGGTCCTTGGAAGCCAGAGGTCAGCGGAGTCGTATGTGGAGCAGGGTTCAAAGGGATACCAGAGAGCAGAGTGGTCCAGGGTAAGAGGGATCAAAGCCAGGGAAATCCAAAGTAACACAGGAGCAGGTAATCACAGGAGCACAGAGGGAGCACAGCATAGGTCAGGTACACACAGGGAAACAGGAACTATGCAGAGCGAGGAAGAGGTGGACAGACAGGGATTATAAAGGAAGGTGCACCAATGGCAGAGATGGGAGGAGTAGAGAGAGAAGTGGGTCTTTTTTGATCTGGTTTAAAACTGATTGGACAGCAAAGCCGGCCAATTCAGTTGAACAGCAATTCTACTTGTTGCCAAGTAGAACAAAGAAAAACCAGTCAAACAAATATATAAATGAAACCAACAAGTGCACTGTAAAAAGTGCATTTAAAACAGAAGGGTTAATTCAAAACAACCCATGAAGGGGGATACCGAGCAGAGCAACCCGCCTAACGCCCACTGGGAGGCAAACTCTGAAACCGTCCCAGTGGACTCGGCGTACGAATACTCTGCCCGAATACGGGAGTGCACCAGCGCCCGAAACATGACCACGATGTTCGTTGGGACCCCCCCCTCCAAATACTGCTTCCTGGTTGTACAAATGGCTACCTTAGCCAATGCCAGGAGCAGGTTGACAAGGAGATCCCTAGGCTTATTGTCTCGGGACACTGGGCACCCAAAAATAAAAAGATGAGGGGAAAAATGCAGCCAGAACTGCAGGAGAAGGCTCCTCAAGGTGGATAAGAGGGGCTGCAGTCTGGCGCAGTTCAAATAAATGTGATACACGGACTCCCGCTTGCCACAGAAGGGACAGGCGGTGGGGGAGTCCGTGAAATGTGCCAAATACTCTCCTGTGCTCAGTGCACCATAGAGGACTCTCCAACTCAAATCTCTCGCCCTCGTTCGCAGGAAATACCCACCTCCACATAGTATTGGGGCGGGTGACAAGGGCGAGGTAGTGCACTATATGGAGCACTAGAGAATACAGTACTTTCCTCGGCATGCCGCGAAAACATGCCGGGGACATATCCCCCAACCTGCTGAGGTTGGGGGAGAGAGGAGCCCGAGGGGGTTGCCGTGGCTTTGGTTCCACGCAAAGATCCGGAGAGCTGAAGTTGATAGGTTGACAAGGCTCTCTGGTCTGCAATACCCCCTCAATGAAGGTGCGTGAGTCCGGGTGGATGGCATCTTTAAACTCCCGGATCAAACGATGAGGGACGCGGGCAGTACGCAGACCCATGCGGGGCGCGAGCACCTCTGCCCTTACCCAGTCTCGCTGCTCATAGTCCAGGAGATCCCCGACTCTGGTCACTTGCGCCAGGATTAGCCGGCGGCAAATAGAGGGTGAATCCAACATCCGAGCCCCCACTGCCGGATTATACAGCAGGGGCTCGGCGAGGAAATCAACCCCCACCGCCTGTTCCTTCTTGGTCACGGAGACCAGTTTCCAGGCATTAAGTAAGTCCCGGTAGTATGCCTGCAGCTCCGAGAGGTCTCTACCTAAACCCTCGGGCCTGATGATAAACAGTTGCCGGTCATACCTCATATTGCGCAGCTGGCGAAAGAGACTGGTCGCCAGCTGGCACCACTGCAGAGATGGATCTGCGAATAGGTATCTCTGCAGGTATTGGAGGCGGAAAGTGTGTAACTGGGAGCGGACACACACCACTCCCTGTCCACCCTCCTCCAAAGGAAGGCACGCAACTCCCGCAGAGACCCAATGCTTCCCCATCCAGAGAAAATCCATCAACCTCCTCTGGATCTTGTTGATAAATTCGGGGGTCGGACCCATAACTATCAGCCGGTGCCATAGCTGACTGGCCACCAGCTGGTTGATCACCAGGGTTCTTCCCCTGGGGGAAAGCATTCTTGACAGATACACCCAAGACCCCAGACGAGCAATGACTCGTTCCTCAAGATCACTGAAGTTTTCTGGGGCTGGGTTCTCCGCAGTAGACAGGTAGACTCCCAGATATTTGAGAGTATCGCTCCCCCACGAGACATTACGAAACGTGGGGGACAAAGAGTCCACCTGTAAGGGACCCACCAAAATGCCGGAGCACTTGGACCAGTTGATCCAAGCAGAAGAGGCCGTGGTGTAGACCTCTTGGCATGCTTGCGCCCGCTCTAGATCATCTAGGTCCTGGGCCACGAGGAGCACGTCATCGTAATAAGCCGACAGGACTACCCGCATGTCGGGCTCCCGCAGCACCAGCCCGGTGAGCCTCCTCCTCCTCAGTAGGCAGTGGAAGGGCTCAATGGCCAGCGCGTACAGTGGCCCAGATAGGGGGCACCCTTGACGTACTCCCCGACCAAACACAAAAGGTGCCGTCACCAGACACTCTGCAGAGGCGTACAGCATCTGGAGAAAGCACACAAATTGTGGGTCAAAGCCGAACTCCCGCAGGGTCTGCATGAGGTAACGGTGATCCATCCTGTCAAACGCCTTCTCCTGATCTAGGGACAGGAGGGCGAGTGACAGACCAGTCCTCTGCACGTGGTGTAGCAGGTCCCGGACCAGAAAAATGTTGTCATGAATACTCCGGCCCGGGACAGTATAGGACTGGTCGGGGTGAATCACCTCTGCCAGCACTGACTTGAGCCTCAGCGAGAGCGCTTTGGCTACGATCTTATAGTCCGTGCTTAGCAGTGAGACTGGTCGCCAGTTAGAGATCTGGCGGAGATCCCCCTTCTTCGGTATTGCCCGCCGACACGAAAGGGGCATCTCACCGGTCTCCAGGGCTTCGGCCAGGACCTCGGTGAAATCAGGTCCCAGCATCTCCCAGAAAAAACGGAAGAACTCCACGGTCAGCCCGTCTAGCCCCGGCGTTTTTTCGCGGGACATGAGACTGAGGGCTTCAGAGAGCTCGGCCAGAGTCAAAGGTAACTCAAGCCGCTCCCTTCCACCCTCGCCGACTGTGGGAAGCCCCTCCCATAAGACCCTGCATGCGTCTGGCTGGATGGACTCCGGAGAGAAAAGGTCTACATAGAATCTCCGGGTTCTGTCCCGGATGCTCTCCGGGTCAGTCAGAGGGGTACCGTCTTCTGCTAGCAAGCAGGTGATATGTTTATGGTTTCCCCCCTTTTTCTCCAGCGCGTAGAAGAGGCGCGACCCGCGACCCATCTCCCGAAGGAAGTGGATGTGGGATCGCACATACGCCCCCCGAGCTCTCTGATTTCCAAGTCCCAGAGGGCGCACTTCCTCTCCACGTACGCACATTACAGGTATTGGTGTCCTGTAACAGACAGCCGCTTCTCGAGATCGAGCACCTCTTCCCTAAGGGCCTCGATCTCAGCATCGCGCCGCCTGCTGGCACCTTTGGTGTACTCCTGACAAACGAGGTGCAGATGAACCTTGCCCACGTCCCACCACTGCTCTAATGTGGCAAAGTCTGATCTGCAACCTCTCCAGGCCATCCAAAAGTCTCGGACCGACGTCGCAAACCCCTTGTCTTCCAACAACGTATTGTTGAAGTGCCAATAGGCGGCGAGGGCGCTGCTGGTAGTAGCGCCACCGTCATAGATGCACAATTGTGGTCCGAAAACGGCGCCAGCCTAATGGTACTGGACTGGGCTCGCGACAGGCTGTGGCTGGATATATACAGCCTGTCGATCCGGGACCAGGACATCCGTTCACCCCTAAACACCCTAACATGGGTGAACCCAGTGGATGCCTTGGGATGTTGTTCTCACCAGACGTCTACCAAGGAGTAGCGGGTGATGACCTCCCGCAAGGCCGACGCAGAACACGGTGTGGCTCCGGGCCATTCCGGTCTTTCAGAGCCTCGAGGGTGCTTTTGAAATCACCCCCGAGCACCACGTGTTCGTCCGCGTCGACTGTCTCCAGGTATTCAGACATTCTGATGAAGAACTGCCTTCTCAAGGGTCCGGTGGCAGGAGCATACACGTTCAAGAAATTAAACATGTAGTCTTCGTGCCGGACCCTGAGATGCAACAGGCGACCTGGAACAACAGTTTTGGCAAGCAGCAGCTCTGGTTGAAAGGACTCAGAGAACAGGGTCACCACCCCACTAGATTACGAAGTGAGGTGGCTGAAAAAGACCTTGCCTCGCCACTCCAAATGCTAGCTGGCTTCAGCCTCTGGAGTGGTATGGGTTTCCTGCAGGAAGCTCACAGAATACTTTCCCTTCTGTAAAAAGGAGAGTACCTGGAACCTGCGAAACCCATCCTTACAGCCATTCACGTTAAGCGTACCGATGCTCAAAGCCATTGGTAGTCAAGAGTTTTGCTTTCCACAGGCGCTCAGAGTGCTACACCCCGAGAAGCCTTTATGTGGTCTCGCATCAATTTATGAAATTTCAGTACACCCAGAGATTTTGGCCTTGTGGTTAGCCCTGATGTATACTAAGAGAGAGTGGAGAATGACCAAGGTATCCTTCCACCTTCCAAGTGCCAACTGCACCTTCGAGGTTCCGTGTTTGCAGAGGGTATCCTCCAAACCATCTAGCTCCTGGGCAGGTATAACGGGGGTCAAAGAGTCCACCACCTCCGCGGTGCCAGAGGACTCCTCACTGAGCCCCAACTCCCTGAGCTCCTCTTGACTGAAAAACTCAAGACCCCCGCCCTTCCCTGCGGGGGCCTTTCTCAGCCTTAGAGTGGGTCCCCTCCTCAGTGTTTCCACGAGGGGTCCATTATATCCTCCACATCCAACCCCGGGGTAGGATGTTCAGGGGTAGCTGGTGGTGGTATGGCGGAGGTAGCGGTCTCCCTAGTGTCCGCGGGGGCCAACGAGGCACACAGTGCCCTCCTGGTCTCCTCTACCGCAATGCGAACAAACGGGATGCCACGGGCATTCGCATTAATCGCGGGAGGGCACTTTTCAGCAAGTACCCCATAGGGAGGGTCCAGCCCAGCAGTCGCCTCCAACAAATTGCCCGACCAAAACTCCTCACCAGGAGAGCTCACATCTGGCATCTCCCAGATGCAAAGTGAAGTGCTCGCTAAAACACCCTCGCCCACACCTGCCTCCCCCGCTCCATCCTCCAAACCCCCAACCACGGGGGTCAGCCCTAGCCCATCCCCTTCTTCCGGTAACACAAACCGGGGCTCAGCCTCAGGTGTGCCACCGAAGGCGGCACAGCCGGAGGGGGATCCTGGCCGACCTCCGAGTCCCCGAAGACAACTGCGTCCGGCGCAGCAGATTCACCGAAACACAGGTCCCCGGGGGATGTTCTCCAACTGGGAGGGGTGTTGGAAGGCTCTCCAACGTCCATTTCTAGGGGCAAAGCCTCGTGTTGTTGAGCACTTTGATCTTCCGCCCCAGGGACGCCGGGTACCTCCTCCTGCATTTCCTCCAGATCTTCGAGGGGGGGGCTGCATATTTATGGGGCCCGGCTCACACTGGCTAATCCTAACCTGTGGGCCGGACAAGGCCACCCTGTGCGGAATTGATGTTGTATTCCGCTTCGGAGACTTCTGAGGGTGAACGTAATACGGTTCACACTCCTCGCCTTCCTCAATCACCCTCTTGTTATTAGTTTAAGATTTCCTCTTCCTGGGGATTGATTCCCCAAAAAAGGGTACTGCTACCTCCCCAGCAGGAGCTTCCCACCGCTTCCCCGCACCCTGTACGATGCTTACATTGGGGGTAGGGTGCTCCTGGGGGGAGACAGCGACAACAGAGGGTGACTTCTTCAGGGTGACTTTTTTCTTCTCCCTCTTTTTTTTTGGGAGAAGTGCAGATGGGGCAGCGACATCTCCTGCGGTCCCAGGGGGGACCTGGGCCCCCGAGGGCCTCGGTCCGGTGGGCACAGTGGCACAGGGTGTCTCCTCCCGGGGGGGGGACAGCGACAACAGAGGGTGGCCGCTCCAGGGCGACCCCCTCCCTCTGCTCCCCGGGGAGAGGTGCAGATGTCACTGCTCGAGATGGGGCAGCGACATCTCCTGCGGTCCCAGGGGGGACCTAGGCCTCCGAGGACCCCTCTGTGGTGGGCGCAGATTTCACTGTTCGAGATGGGACAGCGACATCTCCTGCGGTCCCAGGGGGGACCTAGGCCCCCGAGGGACTCGCTGTGGTGGGCGCAGACATCACTGTTCGAGATGGGACAGCGACATCTCCTGCGGTCCCTGGAGGGACCTGGGCCCTCGAGGGCCCCGCTGTGGTGGCACAGCGGCACCGGGTGTCTTGGCAGAGGGAGGGGCGGGTGCAGGAGCTGGGATGGGTCCTCTGTTCCCTTTGGGGCAATTCCTCCGAGTGTGCCCCAGCTCCTTGCACAGATAACACCTAACCCCCTCCGTGCCATAGTACACGGTGTAAGTTATGCCCTCGTAGGGCACCCCAAAAGAACCTTCCACAGATTCTGCGTTCCCCGGCAGCAGCAGTTGTACCTGCCGCCTAAATGAGAGCACATGCCTCGGCGCTCTATCCCTGCAGCCCAAAGGTAATTTTGTTATAGGAGACTTAATGTCTCCCAGGGCTTGCAGGGGTGGGCGTATGAGGCTGTCTGGGAGGAAGGGGGGCACATTGGAGAGAATGACCCTGGTGCCTAACCCCTCCATGGGTTCTATGGGGCTGTAGGTCCCTCCTACCACAATGCCTTTCTGCACTATGGTGTGGGCGGCAGCCAGCGTACAGAGGAAGAAAACGCCCCTCCCATACATCTTGCTGGCTTCCACCACAGCAGAGGGACCCACAACGTCTGCCACAGCCCTTACATAGATCTCCATGATTAGGCCAGGTGACATTGGGCACCTCACCCCAAGCTTCCTGCTCACACAGGGCGTGGCCCCAGCATTGTTGTTGCTGGGGTCAACGCCTGCAGCTATCACCTGCGCCCATGTTGGAGCTGGGATTGCAGGGGTTACACTGCTAACAGGAGTTGGGGGAGGTGCAGCCAGGGTACTGGAAGTACCAGGCCTAGGGCTGTGGCTAATGTTGTTCCTAGGGACCCCAGGTTTTGGGGTCCGATATCCGGGTGTTGCCCCCGTCGCCGCACTACTCTTATTCCCCTTATGCATGATAATAATAAGCCTCTAAGTAAAGGGAGGAGGTAGTGTTTAGAGAGAGAGAGATGCAGAGAGGAACTGTCCCTTTAAGAACCAATTAACTACCTCTCTGCAAAGGGAGGGAAGGAAAACAGCTTTTAAAAACCGCTGCAATCTTACTATTTCTTCCCTTTTTATTTACTCACTCTCTTATAATCAGCCACACCACAATTTTAAGTTTTAAAGAAAGAAAGACACAGAGCTCCCAAAAATGCAAATGACAAAGGAAGGAATCAGGCTTAAATTAAAGTAAATTAGAAGTAAAACAAACAACCAGGGGTGGGGGAGGAGAGAGGGGTCAGACTACAGTTACCAGCCAGCTAAAGTGTAGCTTTGCTGGGTTGAAACACTGCAGCCTCTGGGTGAAAACCAAAAATGGCTTTTAAACCTCTAAATACACCCAAAACCCTCTACAAAACTCACAGTATACTCACAGTATACTCCCCCACAGTCCCCCACAAAATTATAACAAATAAAGAAAGAATACAACCTGATTCCACAGCAAATGCCCCGGGAGCTCTGCACACACGCATCTGAGTGAGAAGCTAGAGATAGGTCAGGGAGAGAAGAGGAGGAGACAGAAGGGGCAGTCAGGAGAATGGCCTGAACAGCTTGGGAGGTGGAGACAGGGGAAACCTGATAAGAAGAGTCTGTGTGCGCGCCCCCTGTAAGCTGGGGATGCGCGCGCACAGGTTGCAACACAGGCGCGGCTCGCACGGAGCAGGGGAAGACCGCAGGAGGGGGACAGAGCCAAGAGGAGGGGAACGCATGCGAGGCCTGTGCCCACGCGATGGCCAGCAAAGGCAGGGAGGCGCATGCATGCGCGTCCCCCGTGGGCTGAGGTGGTGCACGCACCAGATGCGTCACCAAGTGCGCGGAACGCCGCGCCGCGGGCATCACGCGAGGGGGAGGCAATGGGACGGATGGCACCACAGGGGAAGATAAAGGAGCTACCACGGGGGAGAGGGAGCTGGGAGGATCAAAGCAGGGGCTAAGGGAGCACGTGAGTATGCGAGACCTGCAGGGACCGCGCTGCGGCAAGGGGAGAGAGGTAGAAGATGAAGGAGAGGAGTGGGAAGGAGTAGAAAGGGTAACAGGAGATGGGAGAGAAAAAAGAGAAATATCGGCGCCAAAAATAATGTCAATTGTAAGAAGTCCAAACCATGCAATGGGATGTCCAATGGTAGTCCTTAGATGAACAAACGATGTGCAAGTGGACTGTTGATTCTCATCAAGAGACAGTGCAATATGTGAAAAAAGAAAAGAAACAGATTATGGTGCAGTATGCCAGTCAATGCAGGCTAAAAACCATATACACACTAACAACACAAAACAAACATAACAGACTAACGACAACACAAGCCAGGCTAAAAATTAAAATAAAAAGCTGGTGGTCAATATGGATCTCGAAAATTCATGTCGCACATATAAAATTAAGCACGACAATTTTAATGTCCAGGAGAACTAAGCTGTTTCCAGTTTGGAAAAGAATGACTCAATAGTTATTAAAAACAGTTATTTGTAGCGCTGTTTTGCACCGTCTTTCTTGTTTTTAGGAGATGGGAGAGAGGGACAGGGAGAGGAAGGAATCTCCTGAGTCGTCACAACTCCATGGGGAGTCAAAAGAACACACGTTAGGCGGTAACAGTTCTTGGTGGACCAGAGTTTTCCCAGAGCCCAAATATACAAGGGCCTGGACGTTTTTTCCCCCAATCAGAGTTGGAAGTAGCCAGTGCTTGTAATTTTCTCCAGTGAAGGCCGAGGCGACGGTCCTGCTGAATGAACAATCCATCAGTGGACAGTCCACATGCCGGTGGCCTTGTTCTCCGCAGGCGGAACATGGAGACGGTTCCCAGGAGGAGGGGGCTGTGGATAGCGCTCCGCTGGACCGGATACTGGAGTCCAGGCATCTGGTGGGTCTTGTGGGCAACGTCCTCGGAAGTTCCTCTCATTTTGCGACAAGCCGACATCAGGAAGGAGATGAGGGTATCGGCGGGGACCAGCATTTGGACTCCGCCCTTGCTGTAACGACTGCTCCTTCCGTTGGACTTGGCGGTTGCATATGGATGGGCTGTAGGTTCCCCGTTGATCTGACCTCCCTCTTTGGGCGTCCGCAAGTGCCGGTGGAGTCGGGTCCAGGACACTCGCCTGCTGCTCAGCCCAAAGGAAGTTCTCCACGAGTCGGACCGCCAAAGCTAGGGTTTCAGCAGCATGGCATTTTACCCATGAGCGTGCGGAAGGGGGTATTATTTGTAGGAATTGTTCCAAAATCACCTGCTCAAGAATTGCCTCCTTAGTGCACTCCTCGGGTTGTATCCAGCGCGTACACAAGTCCAATAACCGCTGAGCGAGGACCCTGGGTCTCATCTTAGCGGTGTACTTCATGTTCCAGAACTGCTGCCGGTAGGTCTCTGGGGTCAGACCTAAGCGATACAGTATGGCGGCTTTTAATTGTCGGTAGTCCATTGCGTGATCTGCAGGGAGGCCCTGATATGAGGCCTGGGCTTCTCCTATGAGGAACGGAGCCAAAGCAGTTGCCCAGCGATCTGTAGCCCAGCCCTGAGCTTCGGCAACCCTTTCAAATGTCAGTAAAAAAGCCTCTGGATCCTCGTTAGGAGCCATTTTCCTCAGGAGTACCGGGGGTTTGTTTGCAAATTCTGGACTGGCAGACCCCTGGAATTGGGTCAGCAGCTTGGCCATCCGCTCTTCCTGTGCTGCCTGCTGCTGGGTTAGCAGGTGAGTTTGCTGCTGCAATAGTCTTTCATCTCTCTCTGCTTGTAGTTGGGCCTGCTCCTGCATTAACAGTCCCTGCTGTTTGGTCTGCTCGCACAGAAACTCTTTCAAAATTTCTTCCATTTTTCTCATTCTTTTTTGTGTGTGTGGCCCTTCAACTGCAGGGGCCTCTCAAAATCCCGGCACTTCTAACACCATATGTTGCAGGGTACATGCAACTACACACGCGGTGTTTTCTTGATACTTTAACCTTGGTCTCTATCCCCTTTCAGAGGATTGGGTTAGACATGGTAGGACCTCTAAAATCCTCTGCATACGGACACAGGTTTATTCTGTGATAGTTGACTATGCCACAAGATACCCTAAGGCATTCCCCACGAGGGCAGCAACTGCTAAGCAAGTAGCCAACAAGTTGTTGGAGCTGATCTCATGGGTCAGACTTCCCCAGGTTATGTTGACTGACCAAGGGACTAAATTTATCGCTAAACTGATGCAGAATGTCTTAAAGTTACAAGAGGTCATGTAAGTTTGGACATCGGCCTAGTATCCACAGACTGCGTAGGTTAAGGAAATTTGTAGACTCTGAAAAGAGAGTTCGGGATGAACTTCTCCCCTTTCTGCTGTTTGCAGTGCGGTAAGTTCCTCAGGCCTCCAAGGGGTTCTCCCCATTTGATCTCCTATATGGCTGCCAAACTCAGGGTATTCTAGACCTCCAAAATGAGCCCTGGGAGGAACAGCGGTCCCCTTCTCAGAATACCCTTCAATATGTGTTAGACCTTAGGAACTGCCTAGACATGGTCGGCCATTTTGCAAGGGAGAATCATAGACATGCTCGAGACAGACAGGAGAGACATTATAATCAAAATTCTCACATGAGGGTTTTCAAACCTGGGGACCAAGTGATGTTGCTAGTTGTGGGAGTAAATTTCTAGCCAAAAGGCAAGGCCAATGTGAAGTAATCCACCCCACGGGAGATGTAAATCTCTCAACCAGGGTCCAGGTAGTGTAAACCGATTTACTATGTAAACTTACTGAAATCCTGGAAGGTGCAGAGATCTCTGTTCATTCACCCTGTGGAAGGGAAAACATATCTGGGTCCTCAGCCCCTACAGGGAAACACCTTTGAGGACAACCTAATCCCTATCGGAATCTAATTGACCTCTGGACAGAAAGGGGACATGTTAAAGATGTTTACCCAATTCAGAGATGTTTTTTTTTATCTCCCAGATTGAAACAAATTAGTTTCAAATATGATAGAGACAGAACCTGGGGTAAAGTACGCCTGCTCTGTATCCTCCTCATATTCTACACCTCCTCCTACTAACTCTTCTCCTACCTCCCTCTACTCTATTTCCTCTGTTACAGAGGAGGACCTGTCACTGCTGATCTCCTCTTCTCCCTCTACCACTTGCCCCCTTGATCCTCTGCTATAATGGGGAGCCCCTTCTATACTAAGGACTCCGTGTATACCTGCAGATATCTTTTAACCCCTTCATACCCATTTACCTCTTCTCGAAGATGCTGCAGCAGGGATCCTGGCGGTGAGTCGTAAGAACGTTTCCAGGGTCAGAGTGTTGCGGAGTAATGTGCTTAGCTGTATCCGAGGATGTCAATCAATCCCCGTATACAACATTTGGGGTATCCCATAACTTCGGAACCCCGCTACATAGACACATTCTGTAAAGACTTTCTCTGTCAAACCCACCCTGAAATTTACAGCGTAAAAATCTCCCAATCCCAGTATCCCAGTGAAGGCAAAAATCACATAATTCTTTAATGTCGCAAACTCAGTATACAATATACAGTATACATTTTCGACCCACGGGTCAGGCTTGACCTTTATTATACGCCTGGTTAACCCCTTCACCATCACATATGGAGAATGTGAAGGAGGAGAGGGTGGTCCATGGCATCAAATTCTGCAGAGAGATCGAGTAATATGAGCAGAGTGTAATGACCTCTATCTTTACACTTCAGACCGTATAAGATCCCAGAAGACAAGGGTTTTCCCAGAGCCCCAATTCACAAGTGTCTGGACAGATTTACCTCAAATCAGAACTAGCTATGGATTGGAGCTTTCTCTGGGAGAGGCTGTGGCGATGGTCCTTGCGAAAGAGCAATCCATCGGTGTTCACTCCAGAGGATGGTGTACATGCTTTCCAGAAGAGGAATACAGTTGTTCCTTGTTACCTTTGTGGGACTGGTGGTCCCGAGTGGATGGGTTGTAGTTTACACACTGGTCTGGCCTTCCTCTTTGGGCATCAGCCAGAGCTGGTGGGGCCTGTACCGTCAGGCCCCAGCCATTCTCCGGGTCTTCAGCTCAGAGAAAACTCTCCATTAACTGAACAGCCTGATCTAGGGTTTTGACAGCATGGCACTTTACCCAGAGGTGTGTAGGAGGGGTTATCACCTGTAGGAATTTATCCATAATAATCTGTTTGAGTACCTCTCTGTTTGGGTTGGATCCAGAGAATACACAAGTCCAACAAGCACTGCACTAAGACACAGGATTTCACTTTGGAGTTGTGACGGTGCTCGTCTCCAATCAGAAGGCGGACCCGCAGGGCTGAGGTAGGAATGCAGAATAACCAGACAGAGTCCTGTTAGAGTATACATAGTCGGTAAGCAGGCAGAGGTCAGTACTGGCAGCAGTGGTGCAGAGTCCAGGCGACAGGCAAAAGGTCAGGGCAGGCGGCAGGCAGCGAGGTCGCGGTCACGGTCTGGGGTCAGCAACAGAGATACCAAATAGGCGAAAGGGTAATGCGTGAGAGCAAAGATCAACCAGAGATTGTGTTTAAGGTGACTGACTGCCATCCAGGATGATATTGTTGTGAGACAGTTCGAGACTTGGAACTGTACAGTAGATTTGAGGTTGTGCGGATAAATACAGTTGTGTCATTTGCATATACATACATACACTGTATGCTCACACAGGGCTATTTCTGAGGAGGACTGAGTTTTGACACCTTTTTTTAGAGAGCAACAAGAAGCGCCATGCAGTGATTATGAAATTATAGGAATAATTACGGAATAATGAGTGGGATGTTTTTTTTTCACTGCAGATGTCCTTATTAATTACTTCAGCACTGAAGGAGTTCAATATGGATTATACATAGCAGTTTACATATAAAATCTATTACAGGCATACCGCGGTTTAAGGACACTCACTTTAAGTACACTTGCGAGTAAGTAGATATCTTTCGAAAGGCAAACGGCAGCTCACGCATGCGCCTGTAAGCACGTCCTGAACAGCAATACCGGTTCCCTACCTGTACCGAAGCTGTGCGCAAGCAGGGAGACTATAGAGCCTGTTACACGTGTTATTTATATCAGTTATGCACATATATGACGATTGAAGTACAGTACATGCATCGATAAGTGGAAAAAGGTAGTGCTTCACTTTAAGAACATTTTCACTTTACATACATGCATGCTCCGGTCCCATTGCATACGCTAATGCGGGGTATGCCTGTGTCTCCCACCAGGTATAAGGTGGCGAGACTAATGTGGTTTCTAAATGTATAAGGTGTTACTGTGGCAGTGTTTTCCTGTAACCGCGCAAAGGAAAAATGGTTTTAAAACCCAGTATCTAGCAGCATAGCAGGTGGCTTTTTGCTAACTTTCGCTAGGAAACTCCTAGCGCAGTAAGATTTGCTGTGAGCACTGTTCGGATAAAATCAGGAAATATTTCGCACAATTTTTATAGTTATATAAAAATTGATGAATTAAAGTCCCCCTATTTTAATTGTGCCAACATATTAGGCATATTAGGATTTTCATCTAACACGCCAGAGACAGCGGAAACCTTTAATTTGTAAGTACTGTCATTTAGAAATGTATGGCAGGAAATTCCTGCAAGGGAATGGCGCATATTCAGCCCTGGACTTCTAAGACACCCCGCTGGTGTGCTGCTAAGATGTCTGAAAAAGTCAGATCCAATACCACAGCGGCAGAACGAAGGAAGCAGCTCCGGCGTAGTAACAGCGGTTGCGAGAGGCGCCACTGACCAAAGACTGTTTCCAGCTCTATTTGCGCACAACTCCAGCTCCCGGGAAATTGTGCCTAGAGACTTAATTTCCAAAGATTTCATTTTGGGAACAAGATTTTTTGTTTGCCCCGTCCCAGTAAGTGTATTTTCAGTGTAATTGTATACCAATGCGTGTGTGTTTATTCTTTAAATAAATCACAATTTATTTTATCTCTTTGCTTTGCTCAATCAAATGATCTGGGTATTAAGGTGTTAAAAGTGCTGGTCTCCCGTGACAATTTTGCTATCAATGTATTACTTCCTGGTAAAATATTTCATAAATAAATAAATAAAATTATGGTTTGTTGTTTTTATCTTCATTTGTTTAAGCTATGTCTTTTGTAGGGCATTTTGAACATTGCTGTGTTTTTTAAATTAATTAATAAAGTGTAATAGACGTTATATGTATATGCAGCACCTTTTAGGCAATATATGCCCATTTGCACCCAATAGGCTTTAAAGACTGAGGGTGAGGGAAGGGTTAACTCTTGATGAAGCGGCATAAGCTGAGAAACACATTGAGTGACCAACACGGTGGGAGGACGTGTGGTAGCAGAGTCACAGGAAGAGCCTTCATTTACCGTTACCCGACGATACCGGAAGCAGGAACGCACTGGGTAGAGACGTCACATGCCCGGGAGGTTGGGGATATAAGCAAGTGGAGCGGTGAAGCAGGGGGATCCTGCCAGAACCCATAGAGCTGGAGGCTAACAGCAAAGCAGCATCTGAGTGCCCCAGAACGGAATCTTAAACCAACAACTCCTTCTGTTTACACAAAGTGTGAATATTCTGTGTAATAGCCCACTAAAACTTTGTGTCTTTTGGAATACACTATTTCTCCTTTTTTGTCTTGAGGATACATCCACATGCTGTACCTGGGGAATAGCTATACCTGATCATATACAGACCTGGGATCTTAAAGACATATCAGCAGCAAGAAGACATTACAACCTTTGATTTGATGAGCCTTATTTGATCTTTTCTCTAATAAGTGGGCTGGCATATGGGCCAAGTTCAGTGACATATCGCCATCATTTATATACACAGTTTACACTATATTGTGTTTTTTTTCTATTCTGGGGTGATCCTGCTCCTTCTGGAACTTGGAGGTGTAACGTTGGAATTAGAGGACTTTTTGTAAACATGTCCTCATCAGAGGTTTATGAGTGAATCATATACACAGTATCTTTCACCTACATCTAATTATCCACTCTAATATTGAAATATCAGTGTGGGAGCGCCTGTCCATTCTTTGGGTGTGTCTAATCCTACAATGAGCACCGAAGAGTTGGGGACTTTAAACACCTTGGTGCGCAAGCTATTGGTCCTTGCACAGGGATCTGCTGGCGATACCAATCATCATTACCTCGCGATCGTATATGAACTATTTTATTCTGATTTACAAATGGTGTCTGATTATGCTGATATGGAACCTACTATGGAGCTACACACCATGCACCACGTGAGGTGGAACAAAGGCTCCCTTCTGGGCCGTACAGCCTGGGTGAGTGCTTTCCAAAACATGCTCGCTACCACCCCACCACCGGAGTTGTGCCCTACCATGTCCAGTGTGCTACTTACCCTGAGTAGCCAACCGTCAAAGCCCCACAGAGAAGCACAATCCCCATACTGTGAAGTGTGCACTGCTGCCGCTCCGGTAAGCTGCTCCACGAGGAAAAATATTCAAGAAGTGAGTGCCATCAGTGAATCGGAGGACGAGACCGATGACATCCATGAGGTACCTGCCGAGACCACCTATGTACCCGAATCAGATACTGATCCGCAGGTTCCGGAAGTCGTCACCGGGGAACCAAGCGAGATCCACTTTGCTAATCCGTGCTGGGACCAAGCGCAGAAGGCTGCCGATCTGTCCCTACGCTGCCACCAGGAGATGCGTGAGGCCCGCGCTAGAGCTGCCGCCTACGTGAACGCTGCGGAACGCCACTTCGATGTGCTGAGGCTGTTGGAGGAATTCCCTCGGGAAGTGCCAGCCGGCACCACCCCAGATGTCCGTGATGTCACCACAATGACAGCACCACCACCAGGAGATGAGAATCGTGCAAAGCCTGCCGGACGGGCTTACCTGATGCCACTCCGGTGAGTGCCTAGTTCTGCTGTGGAACCTTTGCTCCATCATTGCGAGGAACGGAAGGAGGAACGAGGCGCTCTCAATGCCACCGCCCTGGCTGAAGCCCGATTTCTTAAAGCTAAAGGCCGAGGTCAACTGAGGTTTGCTGGGACTGTGGATGTTTCTATCGCTCCTCCTGGGGAGACTCCCAAAAGTTTTCTCTTCAGACGTTAGATTGTCCCCAGTTGCCCCAGCCACTGCCCAACCTGCCCATTCTATCCCGCCGTCCCCTACCATCACCAGTCCTAGAGTAAGACCCCTAAGACTCCTAGACCCTTATCCCTGGTGAGTCCTGTGGCCTCAAAACGCAATTTTAAATGGGATAATATGTGTGACATGCATGTTATGCCTGTATCAGCTGTGGGAAAGTCTGTACCATGGGGGGACTGGGTGGAACAGGAGGAAAAGACCTCATCTGAATCAGTACCGATGGGGTATGATAAGAATAAGTTGTCAGGGTCAGTACCCAATACCTCTTTAGTTAAGGAGGAGAGTGCAGAACCACCATTATGGGAAGGGTCTGTGTGTTGGGTGCTACCTGGCACAGCCAGAGAAAAGGGCCTATTGAAGTACAGTAGGGCAGAGAGTGTTCTAGTACAAAGATTCTGCCAAATGGGATATGAGTATCCATATGTCCCTGAGAACCTCATGAGGAGTACTGAGGAATACAGGATGGAGTGGGTGGAGGAAGCTATAGTAGCACACTTAGCAAATACTTCCAGAGACTTCAGAA